>NC_132857.1:17640468-17940625 GCF_048164855.1 Canis lupus baileyi | reverse complement strand
AAGTTTTGGCTATATTAAAATAATGTGGTTGATTTCAAACTGAAGCCACCAGATATATTATATTCTTAAGCCAACTAATGGCAGTGCACCATGCCAAATAGTGAACTGTAAAAATTGTGATGCTCATTTATGAAATGATACCCACTAAATAATGCCCTTGTTTTCATGAATGAGTAAAAAAATAATAACATTGGAACTTCACCAAAATTATATCCTGTCACAATTTGTTGACATTGAGACAAAATTTTATAGAAGTAAAGCAAAGATTTTGCATTTTTTTAGTTTTTTTACTTTATCACCTTCTCATATGCCTTTTGTCCTATGCCTATGCCCTTTGGGCCTTATTAATCTCATTTAAGTAATAATTAGCAATAATTTAAATAGATTTCAATTAATGTCTAAACTATTTAGTCTGCTATCTTCCTGTGATTTCTGGAGAAATTCAAATTTCTCCAGAACATTTTTAAAGACTAAGTCAAAGCAAGTGTATGGAAATAATGGTCATGCCTAAGAGATTAATCCATGTGGGTACTGGTTTCCTAGAGTGGTGCTTACTTCATCACCAAGGAGTAGAATGTGTAGAGACAGATTAGATTCTATGGTTCAAGGAATGCTTGACAAGTACATGGGTAAGATGGAGCATCTGTAATTAACAGCCATTTTGACGATAACATCAAGGCCAAGGATGAAGGGAGCCATCTGCGAATGTATATTATACTTGCTTTCTTCCTAATGTAATGAAGCCTCATGCAGAAACTGTATCATCTCATACATACTGGTTCAAATATATATATCATATCATATACAGACATATACAGATATAGAAATACTCATAGAATTAAATATTCTTTCATGATGTGATTGTAAGTGAATGTATAGTTTCATTGTAGACTTTATCATTTGTTTAATCCCTCTGTGGAGGATCATTTAACTAAATTCTTTTTTTCTCCATTATAAACAAACGCCCTGTAAAATAGCTTGTTAGATAAATATTTGCCTTCATCCTCAATTAGGAATGTAACTTTGGGAGGGCAATGGAGTGCTTATTGTTAAGGACTTTGGTAAATACCGCTGATTTTCTCTCCAGAACAAAAGAAACCATATACTTCTGTTCCAATTCAATTTAGGCATTCCCTTTCCTTTTTTCCCCTTTATTTGTATTGATACTGCATTTTATAATTACTTTGTTATTTTTGTTTGTGAGTTGCAAGAAATAGTAGTTAAATTTGTCCATCAAATTTAGAAACTCAGCAAACACACTATCCACATATAGGCAGGGTAACTCAAAATTGATTGATCTTTTTAAAGATTTTTATATATTTATTTGAGAGAGAGAGAGAGAGAGCACAAGTTGGGAGGGGCAGGGGCAGAGGGAGAAGTAGACTCCCAGCTGAGCAGGGAGCCCATTGGGCTAAAGCCCAGGACCCCGAAATCATGACCTGAGTCAAAGTGAACCGCTTAACTGACCAAGCCACCCAGGTGCCCCCAAATTGATTTATTAAAAAAAAAAAAAAAACTGTTGTTAACCTTCATATATATAAAATAACATAATTGATATATTTTATATATTGGATATTAGTGCAGTTGACATGTTATCTATAAGTCTGTGGCATCTTTATATTTCTTCTGTTAGAAATTCTTGTGCTGCCCTTTGCCTATTCATCCACTACTACATTTATCTTTTTCTTACTGATTGACAAAGCTCCTATATGTTAAAACTATTAATTCTTTGTTATCATATATTCAATAATCATTTTTACTAGTTTTCCATTATATTTATTGTCTTTTTTATGAAAAAAAAAGACTTAGTGCTGAGTAATACACAACGTCCCCATTAATTTGAAGCATATTTTTATTAAGTAATAACATAAGCATTATTATATGCTGCTTGTACTTAGTTCAATTTCAGGACTTTATCATATGTTTTATTTTCTGTTTGTTTTTATAGTAGTACCATAAAAATAATTTTTTCTGTTTGTTTCATAGAATATTAATCTATTTTATTGATTTTTTTTAGATTTATCATATGTTTTAGTGTCTATTAGTGTAATTACCACCAACCACCTTATTACATGGTTAATTTTTTTGATTATGCTTGCTCACTTATTTCAAATAAACTTTTTCATAATTTTGTAAATACAGCCCTCACCGAAGTCATGTTAAAATGTTGATTTGGATTGTATTATATTGTAAAATACCTTAAACAGAGTTAGTATCTGAGGATTTATTTCTTACAATATTTTTTTTTTGTTTTTTTATTTATTCAAATCAACTTTCTTTAAAAAATTTTTAAGATTTTATTTATTCATTTTAGAGAGAGAAAAGAATAAGAGTGGGGGAGGGGCAGAGGGAGTAGGAGAGAGAGCATCTCAAGCAGATTCTACACTGGGCATGGAGTCTGCCACAAGGCTCGATCTCATGACCCTGAGATCATTACCTGAGCTGAAATCAAGAGGCAGATGCTTAACTGACTGAACAATCCAGGCGCCCTATTCAAAAAACTTTTATATCAGTTAATAAAGTTTACAGTCTAAGATTTTCATAGATTTTACTTTAATATTCTCATACAACCAAAGTTTATTATATGGTGTTTCTACCATGGTACTAAAATAATCTACACAAATCCTTAAGATTGCTAACAAAGTTGACTAATTTTGATATTGTGACTATGTCACTGTAAATCCCTACTGCTTCTACTAAACACAATATGAATTCAAGTGCCATTGGTAAATCTGATCTGATTCTCACATGTGAATAACCACCTATAAACAATAGCTATGGAAAGTCATATATTTATAAAAATACTTTTAAAAAGCATCATTAAAAATCTACTTACAGATAAATGTTACATCTTCCATGCAAATAACTTATTGTGCCAATATTATTGAACATAATTGTTAGACACTGATAATTTACATTGGATGGGAACTTAATTCCTACCCTGGATAAGTTTTAAAGTAAAAAACAGAGAAGATAAACATTCATCTTATAAAACAAGTGTACTAAATGCTATAACAGAAGTGAGCAAAATGCTGAGAAGAGTAGAGGTTGGTTCCTAGGTTAGACAAGTAAAGCTAATTTAACCCTTCAAATGTTCTAAGTATTCCAAAATATTTGGAAAATATTCAACTTCTATAACAAAAAACTGATGAAAAGCATCATATTACAATACCAATAAACTTTTTTAACAGGAAAAAATAATAACTGGAAATCTAATGCATATAAAAATGCCGTTTTAATTAGACTCAAATATAGGTAAGTAGGAAAAAACATATTTGAAGGCTCTATGTTTTGAGGTTCCCACAACAGCAAAATTCACAGTAAGTTATGATTTTACTTTCATTATTAACCCTGTCATTAGTTCTATCAGTCATGATTAATATCAAATTTTGACTTACAAATAGAATGAAGAGAAATGGAAGGTAGCAAATACCAATTAAGAAAATTAACTAAACATTAGAGTAAAAAGGGGAGTAAAAAGGGGAAAAAGGGGAAAACATTAGCAGAAGACTGGTGCATTGTAAATGATTATACGAAAACAGAAAGATGTGTTCATATATATAATATCCTCAAACTACTTGTCTATTAATATTAAAAATCTTTTCAATTTTAAGGTTTACAAAGTGTTTTCACTTGCTGGATTTCACATCATTATTCCTGTATTTTAGTGAACATTATTATGGCTATTTAAAAAAATATCAGAAAACTCAGATTCAAAAATCATGTGACACCGTACATCCAAAGTCCCCTAAATAGTAAGTGGTTAAGTTAGGTCTCAGGTTGACCTATGTTTTTCATTGCCTCATGGAAGCCTGCAGTGAAGAAGAAGGGTGGATTTTTAGAGTACTAGAATTCATAAAGTTCTAAACTCAATTCATTGACCTTTCTCTTGCACTAATCTTCCTTTACATGCTTATAATACCTGCTTATATTTTGCACTTAATACTCAACTCCTCAAGCACACAATAAAAATTCAAGTGCCATACCATGTTAATGACTCCACTTTTCTCCACATCTAGATTTGTTATAATACCTTCTGGAAAGCTAGTTTACTTCAAGAAAGTATTGCTTCATTGCTGGAATTACTGTATAATTATTGCTTCATCAGAAAGATCTGATCACTTTGAGAATTGAAAGAATTTGGTATTTTGGTCTTCTGATTAATTTGTCAGTATCATAGAAGAAAACTTGAAGCTTATTGAGGATAAAGGATGGGTGGACCATTTTGTTCAAATTTCTGCCCCCATTATATAGCTCCATACTTGGCACAGAGTAGACATTCAGGGATTATTGAATGACTGCATTTATGCCAATAGATAATTATCAAATTACTTTGCAATTATAGCTATAACATTAGTGATAGTCCTCTTAAAATCACATTACTTTTTTCTGGGATTATATTCTCTGAACATTAAAACAAACAGAAATAACATCTAAGGTAGAAGGTGAAATGAGGTGGGAACCTAGAATTTGGATCTCATTTTCTGACATTTTCACTGGGTAAAACAAGTTTTAAGTAATAGCTCATCCCTTTTTCCTTTCCTCTCTCATTTGGGTTTTGACTTTCTAACTTAAGGTGAATTACTACTTATGTCATAGAAATCTTCCCACAAATCTGAATTCTTATTTACAAGTCTATGATTAATTTAATTTTTGAATTGGAATAGATGTTTCATCTGAAAGAAAGAAAAGAAAGAAAGAAGGGGAGGAAGTTAAGAGAGGAAGAAGGAAGGAAGAGGGGAGAGAGAGAACATAGCCTTAAACTTTTCACCAAAAAAGTACAGCATTGGGGTGTCTGGGTGGCTCAGTTCATTAAGTGTCTGCCTTAGGCTCAGGTCGTGAACCCAGGGTCTTGGGATCGAGTCCCACATCAGGCTCCCTGCTCAATGAAGAGTCTGCTTCTCTCTCTCCTTCTGCCCCTCCCCACCCAGCTTGTGCTCTCTCTCTCATGCTGTCTCTCAAATAAATAAATAAAATCTTTTTTTTAAAAAAAAGTACAACTATTTTAAAATAGTAGATGATCCCTAACATAAATCCCAAACTATCCATTGTGCCAATTATGATAAATGTTTTCTGACTCAGATTTTATAAAATGAATCTTTCTTTCCATACTTTTACTGCCAAGCAGTTTTTTGTTCTGGCCAAGAAGGGTGAGGAAACCTCCACAAATAGTTTAGATATTTAAGTCACAATCATATACAAAAAAAGAAAGAGAGAGAAGGAAGAGGGGGGTTGGGAGGAAGCGAAGGACGGAGGAAAAATGTGTTTATTTTTCTCTAAAAGAGGAGGGAAAACTTCCATGGCACTCTGTATTTTTTTTTTTTTTTTGAACACCTTCCCCAAGTGATACCTTAACTCCACATAGTTGTGGTATGGTAGAGACTAAAAGAACATGCTACCTACATGCTCAACCCAGTCTGAAAACCCGAGTGAATTTTGACATAGCTTTCTTTATTTCTCTTGTGGCTAAAAACAACACAACACGAAACAAAACACTGTCCTGCAATCAATTTTCCCTTTATAACTCCTTTCCTAGCCACGCTGATTCCCATTTTCTTCATTGTTACCAGCACAATAAAAACTTGAGGAAAATTCAAGGGAACACAAGAGAAAAAATAAGCGGGAACTGCTTTCTTCCTCCATAGACTGCTGAACAGGATACACTGGGAAATTAATTTCATTTAACGCATGTGATCATAGCTTTTGGGAAGCTGTAGCCTAGAAACAAATCACTTCCCCTAAATGTAATGTGAGAAGATTCCACCGAGAGACAAAATGCCACTGTTAGAATGGCAAGGAGCACAAGGGTGTCTGGATGAAACCTGTCCAGAATCCCTAATGTGTCTGAGAAGCCCCAGTGCTATTCAGCAGCCTAAGCGGGTGGCTAACCTGGAAGAAAGATTAAAGCCTGCATTTGAGGTTTCCAGAAATCACCTTCTGGATGTGACATTGTTTAAAACATTTTCTTTCCATTCTGCAATTTCAAAAAGAGTTGGCAAACAACAAGAAGTACATCATAAATCAAAGCTTCAAGCAGGGCACAAGTGTAGCGTCAGGCCGTTGTGATAAGAATTTCCACAGCAAAAACCCAGTTCAGCAGAATTCAAATGGATGAATGTGATCGTTAACAAGGGCACTTAAAGACCAAATTCTCCTGATTTTTCAATTAGTTCCTTCACTCAGAAGAGACCTATTGTGAGAATAAACATCATACTCCCAGAAACTCCATTCACTTTGTGATGCATGGATAATCTAGTGGTCGTAAGAGGGGGGAGCTTTGCATCTCCGTGAAAGCAGGAGTTCTTGTCTGTTTGATTTTAACTCTGCTACTCACTGACAGAGATTAGCGGAAGCAATCCTCCTCCTATCTCCCTTCCTCAAAACATAGGAAAACACAATAATTTAAAAATTAAAGAAGTAAGAATAGCAAAATCTGCATTGTCTCCCAAGAATCAATTGCAAACTGCCACATTCTACCTACAGGTTTAGTCAAGGGCACTAAGAACTTTTGAGACAGTCAGAGAGAGAGCAGCAGGGATTCTAGCAACCCTTGGCAACTGTAGGATGGCTCCAGCCTAAATGGCAATTGCCATTGCCCTGGCAAATAGAGAAATCCTTGGGGAGACTGCCTTTCTGTCCGTGCAGGTGGTCCCTGCTGAAGAGACACAGAGCCTTTCACTACTGGACCTGAGGTGTATACAAAATGCTATTTTAAACCTGACACCAGCAAATATTTTCTGTTAAGAGTCAGATAATAAATTTCGACTTTGTGGGCACCTGCGTGGCTCAATGGCTGAGTGTCTGCCTTTGGCTCAGGACATGATCCCAGGGTCCTGGGATCGAGTTCTGCATCGGGTTCCTTGCAGGGAGCCTGCTTCTCCCTCTGCCTGTGTCTCTGCCTCTCTTTGTGTCTCTCATAAATATACATAAATATAATCTTTAAAAACATGTTTTTGACTTTACAACCCTTATGATCTCTGTCATGACCATTCACTTCTGCCATAGGCAATCTATAAATGAATGAGTGTGCTTATGGCCCAGTGAAGTTTTATTTAGAAAAGCAAGTGAGACCAGAATTAACCCATGGGTTACGGTTTGCCAGCATTTGTTCTAGGTTGTTTTGTCCTGAAAATGCTCCATAGTTCTGTTGTTGGATGTTCTTTACGTATTTTTTTTCCGTGTAATAGAAGGAAGAAGAATGGGGATTTTACAGAATGAATACTGGGAACAAAGAGAAAATTCCACCGAGAAAAATCAGAAACCAGAGAGATAGAGAGCTACAGCAGATCAGAGCCATTTCCAAGTTATTGAACATTCTGTAATAATTAATAAGGTCTTTGAACCAAGAAGCCACACTCTTAGACCAAATGTAACAACAAATTAGAATGCAGAGTAGACTCTTTATACTGTCCTATACTTATTCCCTTAAATTCATGGATTGAAGTTTACACTCAGAAGAAATTGCAGGCTGCTCTGCATGCATTATCCATCATTCATGATTCATTTTATGTGACATATAATAAAACATATAACTTATTAGAAAGTTTCTATTAAAATTTTGTTATTTTTTTTTTAATTCTAAGTTCAAAATCCCCTTCATATGTTGTTAAACAGACCCATCTATCAGACATATCCTACCCATGTAATACAGGAAAGATCTTGAAGCCCCAAATAGACAAAATTGACAAGTATTTTTGAAATTATTCACTAAGGTTTCACTTTCCTTCTCATTCAGCTCATAATTTCTATCCACCACTATAACTACAATTATGGAAACAGCGTTAATTACCCCTCTTTCCGATGGACTCACTTTGGAAAACTCCACAGTAATTAAATCCCGTTCGTTTACTCTATTACTGCACATATTAACTAATGGACTGGCTGAAGAAAAGTTTCCATTTTGAATCCCTTCAAATTTAAGAGCAAAATCTCAAATAAGCACTTAAAACTATGAGAAAGTCTACCTACCTAGTAAACTCTCTTGCTCTCTTAAAATGACTTTTTTGCCTTCTCTGTATACCTCAAAATATGCAACATCCCTCTACCTTCATTAGCAGATGATGACCTTACTATATATACAAAAAAGAAGCAACCAGTTCACAACTGACTCATTTTTTCACAACCCCCTCCTCCTCTATCTCTGGCCACAGAATTTGTCTTCTCTCCTATTATAATAAAGCGTAGGCCTGAGCCTATCTCAATCAACACCTTCGCTTGTGATCTACATCACTCTTCCTCCAGCCTTTTCAAAGACTTTGATTCTTCCTTTACTTCCTTTTTCTTCATTATCAATTTTCCCCCTTTTTGGGGTCTTTTCCATCTTCACACAAACTTCCCTTTTGATCACTCAACCCACCCTTCTTAGACCCCATTAAGATGTAATTGCCCTCCTCTTCTACACCACAAAACACCTCAAAGAATTGTCAACAATCTCTCCACTTCCTCACCTGTCAAAAACTAATTCTTATTTGACACAATCTATTTATTAAATATTTATTAAATAAATAATAAATGACACCCTTCCTCCAGGTTTTATAACATAATAGTATTCACAACATACCTTCATTATGGTATGTGTTATCTATTTCTAGAGATTCCTCCTGAGGTATAAACTCTGAGGTAAGGACCAGATGCTATTTTCTTCATTTTTTCTGTTGTAGAACCTAGCACAATGCCTAGCACATGTTGGATAGTTGATACATGCTAAAAAAAAGAAAAGTAAAAAAGCAGAAAAGGAGTCAGCAGGGGCCTATAATGTATTTCTGCTGGACATGGCCTGCAGAATAAGTATTCCTTTCACTGTATAAAAGAAGCAAAATACTACAACTGAATAGGGAGTGACTTTTCTGAAATTTCTGCCCAGTCCAGTTTAATGATGATATGTAAATGATTAATAATAATAATAGTAATAAAACTTTAGTGATTAAGAAACCATTATGACAAACCAACATATAGAATTCCATATATAAGATTGGACCAAAAGCTTAGGCAATACTTAGAGATAGACTTGTGAATAAGCATGTTCTGAAGAGTGATGCCTCGTTATACCAGCTGCCTTTTAAAAAATCTCTATACATACGTGGCCTCTGCTCTCCCTCCCAGCGAACTACTTGAATTACTAAAGAAATAACTTTAGTTTTATGGGCTATGCCCAGCAATTAGGCATAATTTAAACATAAAAAATAAACACTCTCATTGTCGTAATGGAAGTAGTTTGATAGTTTTAATTTTATACATGAACAATATATTTTGTAAAAATGACCACAGTTCTTGAAGCATATTTTTGTGGGCATTAGATAATTGTTCTTCATATAAGATTGCATTTGTAACTAAGTATTCTATCCACCTTGCTTTTCCTCTTGCTCCTCCATTTCTTTAACCCAGTCCGTAGGTGGAGTCAAGCAGAGCTTTGAATTTCTACTTTACAGTTATGCTAAGACGTGTCAGGCACTTATCCAACAAATACCTCCTGGAACCCAGAAGATGAATGTGGTTTTCAACCTCAGTACTCTCCTGGGGGGGAGGGGGAGTCCCTTGAAAGAGACTTTCCCGGTTCTATAAATATGATCAGAGGAAGGAGGGAAGAAAAGGGAAACTCCTCCATTTAAGCTAATAGAACCTTCACTCAACCTCTTGTGATTATAAACAGGAGTTCTGGAGCTAGATTGCCTATGTTTGAATCTTAGTTCTGGCACTTTGGGTGACCTTGGGTAAGTTATTGAATTTCTTCGGTCTCAATTTCCTCATCAGTAATATGAGAATAATAATAGGACCTATTTTGTAGACATGTTACAGAGATTAAATAATCTAATATGTGTAAAGTGCTTAGAACAGTACCTACCAAGTAGCAAATATCATTTAAGTGTTAAATGAAATAAATATTTTTAAGCAGTACAAAATAGCAGCCTACTGTGAATATTATCCTTCTTATACAACAAGTGGATGAGAAAATAAAGTTCATGTAAGATGGTGCTCAGATTAGGGTCAGTTATGAACAATAAACATTGCTATATCCTTGGTTCTGGAATAATGCCTGGTGGGTAGTAGATGATCAATGAATATTTGTTGTGTGAATAAGTATGATCAAAGGCTTGCATTTGGGCTGAGTATATACTATGTAGTCTAAGGTCAGAATTATAATCATTCAGATAAAATAATTAAAGTGCTTTTGCATCTAACATCAAAGATAGATGTCAGGAGTAATTAGAACTTCTGCTGTATGCCACAAAACCTGACAGATTCAGGGGTGGAACAGATGGGAATTAAACCTAGAAACCAATCAGGACAAAATAAAGTCTGGTGTTGGATAAGTGGTGGTCAGTATGAACATTTATAGGGACTCAAAATTCATCTAAAGTATAATTCTCCTTATTCCTCAGACAATATGTACAGATACAAAAAAAAAAAAAAAACCACACACACATGGCTGCTTGTCTTGATTCTTTTCACAAATGAGAATCTACTTTTTATTTTAAGATAGGTTTAATCAGTAGGTTATTCTGTGTCATAATATGCTAAACCCTAACTCTATATTTCATTAACCCATTTTTTCCTAGATCTGCTCTCTGAAGCTTGAGAATATGGCAAATAATTATTCTATGTAATTATCTTTCATATATTTGACACCACAAGTATAGTTATCTTGTTTTCATTTTCTTTTCTCCAAGCTAATTATTCCTAGTATATTTAACTACTCTTCCTCAATATGGCTTCTTTGTAGTCCCTTTAGCTTCTGGATAGGTATTAATGTCCCTAACAAAACATTGAGCTCAAAAGTGAAATTTTTAATAAAGACAAATCTAGGAAACAGTACACAAAACACTGGAGGCTATTACCTCCCCATACACAGACACTCTATATTTATTAACAAAAACTGCATTAGATTAAGGGTCAACATAATTTTTCTATAAATGGTCAGATAGTAAATGTTTTAGGTTTTGAGCTCCATAAAGTTCTGCTTCAATATTCAGTTCTGTTTTAGCATGGAAACAGACATGTATAATATGTAAATGAATGAACAAGGCTGTATTTCAATAAAACTTTATTTACAAAATAGTGGATTTTAGTTTGCTAATCCCTGCATTAGCTATTCATATGCTTTCAGTCACCTGAAACTTCTGGATTTTCTTCATTTGCTTCTAAGCTGTAGACCTCCACCTTTACTTTATAAAGACTTTAAATGTGTCCCTATTAAAATTTGTAGGATTAGAGGATTAGATTTAGCCTATACAGCTAACATGTCATAATCATTTGGATTCTGTTAGTCATAACATGTAAAAACTATTCTCTAGATCATGCCATCTACATTTTTATAAATATGCTTTTTCTTCATTCCAATGCAAAATACTGACAAAATTATTAAATGAGACAAGATTGAGGAAAGAATCTTTTGCAATGAAAGTCCAAGTTAAAACCATTGATAACCATGCTTTGGGGACATTTCTTCACTTAGCTACTATAGATTAATTTTACCACTCATTTTTTATTTTTTTATCATAATAAAAAACTGTCAAAGAACTTAATGGACTACAATAGCAATATCTATATCCGTCTTCTAATATTAAAGTTCATTAACTCAATGAAAGAATCTAAATTGAATTTTTTTTTAATAACCTAGTGAAGTTTCCCAATAGTCTAGTATGTAAGTCTTTCAATTTTCCTTATTTAGGGCAAAATTAAATACAATATTTGAAATCTCAAAGTCAAATTACAGCTTATCCAGCAAATAAGTTTCTAGTAAGCATTTGGAACTGGAGTGGATTGTATCATTAGAAAATTGGTTTTCCAGTCATTGAATGCATTCTGAAAATGAAGGATTAAATTTGAAGATGTCTTAGAGAAATTCATGTATTAGTTATAGTGAAATAAATGATAATAAAACCATGTCTATCTCTGAATGTCTTTGAGATTTACAATTTTGTTAAGCCAAATAAATATAAAGGACTTAGCAAGGAAACAACCTCTTGTCTTGCCGCAGATAGTGTCTAGCTGCAAGGAAAGTTAAATACACAGCAAATAGCTACATCTCATACCTCACTTGCATTATCAATCCTTTGTTAAATGCACCCCTTGATATTACACTGGCAATGACCTCAAAACACAGGATATAGAATGAGATTGAATTTCTAACAGTCTGGAAGTCATGAAATATTTATTTCTACATAGGAAAAGAAGGGGTACAATAATTATTTTATTACTCTTATTAGATATTCAGACATTTAAATTATGCCCTTAGCCTAAATAGGGTAAATCCACAAAGGACACCAGATATCCCCTTCTCTACTTCATTTAGAATATTTATCTGACCATAATTTGTTTCAAGGATATTGCACTGTTTTAACTGATAGCACTACTGTCTGAATTGTGTATAGCATTTTAAGCTAAGAGAATGGACTAAGGGAAATCTTTCATTAAAATGTAAAAGGAAAAAAAAATGTAAAAGGCTGGCTTATGGTTATGTATAAAAATCTAACTTAGGTAATTCCTTCTCAAAGTTATTTTCATCAAAATCCATTGATTAGGTGAAAAGAGCTTTCACTAAAAGCAAATAAGTAAATAAATAAATAAATAAATAAATAAATAAATAAATAAATAAATAAAATATATGAAAATCTTTAAGCCCCGAAGTTATGACATTTAATAGCAACATAGTAACGTGATTAAAATGCAGTCTCATGAGTATAGTTTTATTAGAATTTCTTTTTTTTTTTTTTTTTAAATTTTTATTTATTTATGATAGTCACACAGAGAGAGAGAGGCAGAGACACAGGCAGAGGGAGAAGCAGGCTCCATGCACCGGGAGCCCAATGTGGGATTCGATCCTGGGTCTCCAGGATCGTGCCCTGGGCCAAAGGCAGGCGCCAAACCGCTGCGCCACCCAGGGATCCCTTATTAGAATTTCTAAACAAAAAAATTCTGTTTGATTGCTTATTTTAAATTCATGTGGGATGCCTGGATGGCTAAGCAGTTGAGTGTCTGCCTTCGGCTCAGGGCATGATAGAGTTCCAAGTTGGACTCCCTGCATGGAGCCTGCTTCTCCCTCTGCCTGTGTCTCTCCTCTGTGTGTGTGTGTGTGTGTGTGTGTGTGTGTGTCTCATGAATAAATAAATAAAATATTTAAAAAATAAATGAATAAACCAATTCATGTAATATACTAGACCCTTGGTGGCATATTTTGCCATTATTGCTGTTATCTGTGAAAAATCATGGTATACACTTACTGATAGGTAGAAATATTTATCTTATTTTTCAGTATTCCCTCCTTCTCCCAACAGATTCCCTTATACCAAAGCCTTTTTCTGTTGCTACAGATCGGAGAAATCATAGTTCATAGTTGCAGTTCTTGCATAGAACTTGAGATTTGAAATTTATTTTAACAATAAACACAGTATAGAACTCAGAATAAATCAAAGCAGAATGATAAAACTAAATAACTACTGATTTTGCTATGCTGTGAATGACCAGAACATCATAATTTCTTTTTAAGAATGATGAACCTGATTATTTGAGCATTTACCATTCTTTATGTTCAGAAAAATACTACTTTACTTTGATGAAACTGTGTCTTCCTGACTCTAATGTTGTGCCTAGGTGGAGGCTGCCAGCACAGTTTCACTTCTGTTTTCATCTGACAACTCAGCTGGTATGACTGAGGACTATCTAACACTCTCATAACCTAGTGATTGTACAGGACATAAGTAGACATCTCAGGTTCTGTCAATCTGAATTTATCCCAAGATTTTATGAATTAGGAGCTAGCTAGTCAAAAAGACATCTAAAGTCAGAACTGGAAGCCATAAATAATACTGACTGGAGATCAGTTAAGATTCTTTTTGTTACAATCAAGAAGAAAATAATAAATTCTAATTCTTACACATAAAGTGGCAGATGGGAGATGACATCAATAGAAAGGGCAGAGTAAGAACTCTCAAATATTCTTTGCTCAATAAAAGCAATAAGAGCATTGGTAAAAATTTTCAAAATTAACTTTGACTGAATCAAAGCTCATCCTTTTTCCTAGGAACATTTTTAAAAGTAATCAGCAGCAATTGTTTAACATTATAGTTGCCTGAGTTGGCAATAACAATTGGGGCAAAGTGATTCAAAGTAAAGAACTGGAGAATGAAATGTCTACAGAGGGCTTTTAAAATCTCCAAGATATTCCTGGAAATCTAGAAGGCTATGTGCAATGCATAGGACTCTGTGCATGTCCAGGAAAGATGAAAAAAGTTCTAAGCATTGGCCCTTGGCTGACCTTGAAGCTCCACCTGAACAGGAAATGAAGGCTAAGGCAGTTGTAAACTGCCTATATGAATATTGAAGGCATGTCCCAAAATGGGTACAGAGCCACTCAGCAAAATGGGCATTTATTGATTTACGGCATTTAAGGAAATATCTCTCCAATCATTAGGTGAACATTAAGTTTACTATGCAAAGATATCAGTGGCTACATACAACAAATACCAATGTTAAAGAGTTAGGTCAGGAAAGTCAATAAACAAATAGCTCCAACAACAGTAAGCAGCAGCAACAATAATAAGCCCTGTGGATGGGAGAGAATCTAATTTCCAGAGTTGCCACACAGTATTATCTAATGTCCAAATTTAAAATGAAAATTATGAGACATGCAAATAAATAAGAAAATATGGCCTATACACAAGGAAAATATGTGATAAATCAGTAGAAACTATACTGAAGAAACAAGACATTGGATCTATTAAACAAATATTTTAAATCATTATTTTAAACATGCTCAATGAACTAAAGAAAACCATGTCAAAAGAGCTGTGGGAAAATATGGGAACAGTGTCTCACCAAATTGAGAATATCAATAAATGGATAAAAATTTTAAACATAGGTCAACTGAGATTATCCAATCTGAGTGTCTCAGTCTTTTTGTATTGTTACAACAATATATCACAGACTAAGTATCTTATAAACAACAGAAATTTGTTTCTCATAGTTCTAGAGGCTGGAAGTTCAAGGTCCAGATGCCAGGATGGTCAGGTGAGAGCCCTTTTCCAGTTGCAGATGTCGCACTTATCTGCACATAGTAGAATGGGGCTAGGAAGTTCTGTGAGATCTCTAATCCATTCATGAAAGCACTACCATCATGATCTAAGCCCTCCCAAAAGCCCCACTACCTAATACCAGCATATGGACATTAGAATTTCAACAGAAGAATTTTAGAGAGATACAAACATTCAGGCCATTGCACTGAGAAGCATAATAATAAATATAATAAATAATAATAATGAAGAAAAGTGAACTGGGCCTCAGAGACCTGTGGGATACTATAAAGCATATCAGCATAGGTATAATGGAAGTACTAGAAGGAAAGGAAAGAAAGAAAGAGGCAACAAAGCATATTTAGAGAAGTAATGCCCCAAATTTCTCAAATTTAATGAGAAACATTAATCTGCATTTCTTATATGTGTTCAATAGCCTCTGTATTGTGTAGATTCACGGAGATCTGAACTTAATTGCATTATATTCAAGCTGTTGAAAGCCAAAGACAAGTTGGAAAGAGCAAAAGAGAAACAACTCATCAAGCATAAGGATCCTCTATAAGATTAACAGGTGATTTATCATCAGAAACCATAGATATCAAAATATGGCATATTCAAAACACTAAAAGAAAAAGTTGGTCAACCAAATATTCCATATCCAACAATACTATCCTTTAAAAAATCAAAAATAAATTAAGGCATTTTCAGATAAATAAAAACTGAAAGAATTTGTTGCTAGAAAGCTTATTCTACAAGATTTATTAAAGACAGCCCTTTACAATGAAATAAGAGGACATTAGGGAAACACTTAAATCCACATAAAGAAGGAAAGGGCCCTAGTAAAAAGTACTATCTAAGTAAATATAAAGGACAGCTTAAATGTCCTCTTTTATGTGACTTATCTGATCTTAAAGATAATTTCATAAAACAATACTTATAAATATTTGTCAATGAACATGCAATGTATAAAGAGATATATTATAAAAATAACAACATAAAGAATGAGGGAAAGCAACATAGGAGTGAAAATTTGGAAACTATTTAAATCCACTGTAGATTAATCCAAATTAGTTTGTTATAAAATGTTAATTGTAATCACCAGGAGCAAACATTAAGAGAATACCTCAAAGTTATATATTAAAAGAAACCACAACAAGTCAAAATTGTACACTAGAAAATATATAATTAACACAACAGAAGGCAGTCATGGAGATCTACAAAATTTTTTAAAAAGGTATATAGAAAACAAATAGCAAAATGACACACATAAATTCTACTTTACTAGCAATTACATCAAATGTAAATATATTAAATGCTCCAAACAAAAGCAGAGATTAACAGAATAGATAAAAAGGGACATTGTTCAACTGTGTATTGTTTATAAAAGACACTATTTATTTTTATTAAAGATTGTATTTATTTATTTCAGAGGGAGCAAGCAAGAGAGAGCACAAGCAGGGGATGGGCAGAAGGAGAAGCAAGCTCTCCACTGAGCAGGGAGCCCAATGCAGGCTCCATCCCATGACCCCAGGTAATGACCTGAGCTGAAGGTAGATGCTAAGCTGACTGGGCCATTTACGCACCCTAAAAGAACTCACTTTAAATTCAAAGCACAAATAGATTGAAAATAGAAAAAGATACACCATGTAAATAGTAACTAAAAGCTATAGTGGCTATACTAATCTCAGACATAGTCTTTGGGACAAATTGTTGCTAGAGGAAAAGATGAATATTAGTGAACTATATAGTGAGAAAACAGTGAAACTATAGTGAACTATAGTGAAACTCTCAAGAAGACACAACAATTATAAACATAAACACATCTGACAAACAGGCTCAAAAAACATGAAACAAAAATTGACAGAATTGAATGGAAAAATGGAGGCAACTCAACAATTATCACTGAAGTCTTTGATACTATACTTTTCTAACTGAAAGGACAACTAGAATAAAAAGATAAACAATAAAAGTTGTTGAGAACGTAGAGAAATTAGAATCCTCATACATTGCTAATAGGACTATAAAATGGTACAGTATATTTAGAAAATAGTTTGGCATTTCTTCAAAAGCTAGACACAGAATTACTGTGTGATTCAGCAGTTTAACTCCTTGGCCTATATCCAGGAGAAATGAAAACATATGTCCACTTAAAAACGTATATACAAATATTTCTAGAACTGTTATTCAGAATAGGCAAAAATTAGAAACAACTGATGAATGGGATAAGTGAAAGTGGTCTATCCATACAATAGAATGTTATGTAGCCCTGCAAGTGTTGATAAATGCTACAACATGGATGGAAACATTATTCTAGGTAAGAAACCAGACACAAAAGATCCCATGTTTATATAATTCCATTTATATGAAAGGTCCAGAATAGGCAAATTCATAGAGTCAGAAAGCAGTTTGACAGCTTCCAGGGGCTGAGGAAAGGGGATGGAGAATGGAGACTGCTAGTTTGTAAAAGATTTATTTTCAAGGTAACCTAATGTTCTGAAATGAGATAGTGGTAGTAGTGCTACAACTTTGTAAGCGTACTAAAAAGCACAGAACTGTACACATTAAAAGGTGACTTGTGTTATGCAAATTATATCTCAAGCGTTAGAGAATAGCAAAAACAACCTCATACCTAAAAGGTCAAGGACACAACAGACTAGTAGTACGGTCTGAGGCTTCCTATGCTGTCAAGTACATAACTTTGAATCCAAGGGTACAATAAGCATCTCCAGAACCACACAGTTTGTCAATCAAATCTGGAAAAAGGTGACACAGACACTAGTGAAAACAAGACACTAAGAGATTGAAGAGGATATACAGCTAGAAACAGAAAGGGACATAGTGAGGAAATCGGACACTGAGAGAGTGGGGTCAGCTATTGCATTCTTTTTCATGGTTTAGTTATCAGAGCCAAAAGTCTCCTTTTTTTCCACTTAAGCCATTGGGTTAGATTTCTGTCACGGGCTGGCAAAACTCTGGAATAATAGCTGTATTTAAAGAAAAAACACCACTCAAAATGACTTAGCTCATTATAACACTAAATAGGAGCATATTGCATGGTGATGAGTGAAAGTGAAGATATAAGAGTGTTGTATTTCCATATCATTGACCAGCAAGTTGTTAATTGATAATTTAAACTCAGATCCTTAATATGGTGATTCTGAAACTTGAATTAAAAATCTAGATAGGATCAAAGCTCAGAATGTTCAGGAAGATTATGATTGTGAGTTATCAAGGCTGATTGTTAAGAGCAACCTGTGCTTGTCTAATCTCTATGTTTTAATGCATTGGGCAAGCTCTTATATTACTGCTACAGAATTAATTTCTAAACTGTGGAATAAAGTAACCCAAACAGTAGATTTTTTTCTACATGAAGTATGGCTTATAATTTAGTTTTTGAAAAGCAAAAATTCATTTTCAATTATTATTTTCTTTACTAAATGATTTAATTTGGCATAATTAAAAAAACTCAGACATTTATTTTATAAATAAAATCTGTTAATCTTGTGAAATAATGCTAAGGATTTTCATTACATTTTCTCAAACAATATACTTTAGGGGTTATCAAATTCATTATTTTAGTATTTATTAAAGTGTGAGAAATTAAATTATAGATTATTTACTTATAGAATAATTCCTTTTATGCTACATAGATATAATTAATCTTAAAGCATAAAATAATTGGTTTGCATGTTCCTACTATCCAAGGGGAACCCACAATACATTAAATTGGCTTAATTAATTTTCTAATAAATAGGTATATAATAACTTCTTATCCCTAAATAAGTAGATAACAAATGCAAAGTAAGTGAGGAAGAATTGTCTTAGTTGACAAAAGAAAGTGCACAGCATACACAACTATTGACCTGATTCTAAATGATACCTAGAATAAGCAGTCACAAATGAATCAATAGATAAACAAACACACAAAAAACACACACAAAATATAGGCAGATCTACTATTGATAGAATTCTACTGAACTATGGAAGTTTGATTAAAGACAATTGTCATCCAAAAATATCTGGATTAACTGTAGATTGAAATCTAATTTCCAGGGGGATCCCTGGGTGGCTCCGCAGTTTGGCACCTGCCTTTGGCCCAGGGCGTGATCCTGGACACCAGGGATCAAGTCCCACGTCAGGCTCCCTGCATGGAGCCTGCTTCTCCCTCTGCCTGTGTCTCTGCCTCTCTCTCTCTCTCTCTCTCTCTTTCTCTCTCTGTCTTTCATGAATGAATAAAAAAAAAAAAGAAATCTAATTTCCAAAGAAAGTATGTTTGAGAGAGAGATAGAGAGACAGAGACAAGAGAGATAGAAGAGAGATATATTTTTAAGAAGTAAAGTTTTCACCCAGGGCTCTAGTAGGATGAAAATTACAGGACTCTTGATAATAATAGCCTTATAGTAGTATCAAAGATCCTTTCTGTTTTGTAGGCAGAATGTAGTACAATTTGGAGTAAATGCATTATTATATTTTTAAAACATATTTGAGCACTTCCTTCCTGAAGTAAAATTGCCAAAAAAAAAATATAGCAATTCATTCCATATACATGAAGCAAGTGCTTACCCTGTTCCACATAAAGTAATTTACTGCTATCTTGGGAGTTCTATCCCTATTTAAGAGGCTACTGAATCTATGTACATTGATCGATTCATCCTGATTATTTAGCATTTAGCCAATTTTTATGAAATCGATGGCCCAGTCTTGTGGTGAATTGGAGTCAGTCTTTAATACACAATTTAGAATATTTTTATGTCGTTGGATTTTTTTGGTCAATAAATAGATTTAATGTATGTGTTTTGTCCCCACAATGAGCCTGCCCACCCTAGATCTCTGATAATAAGCTGGCTAGGTTTGTGTGCCCATAGTAGGTCTAACGCAGCAGAAAGAAAGTGAACAGTAACTTGTGGCATGGATAGAATTGCCTTACATATTGGTAAAAGGAGAGCTGAGTGCTGAGATGGCCCTTTTTCAAATCTAATGGATGAAATACCTCCATTTCTCGGCTACTATCACTAAGCAGGATTCTCAAAATCTACAGGCTGCTGACTTCTAAACTATTGGCATGTCTCCTTAAGAAATGTAGGATGGCTTTGCAGAGCTATTTCCAGTCAATTATTTGTATCCTCATTTCATGGAACCTTTGCACTGCTTGTTTACTGTTTCAGTGGTAAACTGAAATGAGACACTACTGAAGACAGAATTAACATTTACCAATCTGCAAATCCAGCCCAGCACTTTGTGGCCTAATTCAGCTCATTTGCCATTCCACAAAATAAATAGGATTGGTTAAAATCATTTTATAGTCCCAGTGCATTTGTCACAGTGAAGTTCAAATAAACAATCACAGCCCTTATTAAAAATAATAATCATATAAATCTAAATATACTTTAATAAAATAGACGATATAAGAAATTTAGGAGAAAATGTATACCTAAGAGGTATTTAGTATGCTAAATTTATCTATTAGTTAAAAACAGTTTTTTTTTTAAGATTTTATTTATTTATTCATGAGAGACACAGAGTGAGAGAGAGAGAGAGACAGAGACACAGGCAGAGGGAGAAGCAGGCTCCATGCAGGGAGCTCGGTGTGGGACTTGAACCCGGGTCTTGAGGATCATGCCCTGGGTCAAAGGTAGGCGCTAAACCACTGAGCCACCCAGGGATCCCTGAAAAACAGTTTTCTAGTAGTAATGTCAACAACATGATTTAATAACCAAAGAAGGTCGACCTTGTCTCAATTTTGCCCCTGTAATTTAATAAACATAAGAATATTCATAGAAAAATCCCTCAGATTATCAACTACCTAATACATAAGAAGTAGGGATGGCTGAGTCTTACTTTGTGCTTCACAAATGTGGGTATAAATTTCTCCAAGTGCCTAAAATAAGCCACAAAATAAATCACTGGTATCCTCCTAAATCATCACTTTTAATCAAAATTTGCTAACAAGTTAAATATTTTATATAAATATATCTATTGTCTTATATAATATATATCACATATTTTCTCCTCAAAATCAGCTTAGATATATGAGAATAGAACATAAATTTTATTTAAATTTTGGAGGTAAAACACGATTTCAAGGAAATGAAGGGCTTCAGAGAGCAGTTTGCCTATGCTTTACAATATCCACTCCTACTCTTACAGTATTAGAGGGAAATCAATGAAAATATTTGACAAGCAGTAATATGGGATTTAAAAGATAACATTATTGAAGACTAATTATTGAATTAGTAAATACTTTCAATGCTAATTAGAGAGATCAGGGAATAATGTCTCACATTTCATAAAATAGACACTGTAGTGGATGCTAGTGGAGCCCCACATACATGCTCTTTAGACAGTGAACATCCTGTCCAGCGCTCATAATTACTGACAGTTGATAGCTCATAGCCCATTGTGGAGAATTGCTCTCAGCCAGGAACAGCCATCTTACCTGGAATGTTATAGCAGCCCCTGGGCAATGGCCAACTGCTAGGGAAGGCCCCATTCTTGGTGGGCTTCAGGTTCCTGGATTGCCTGGGGTCACACTAAAGCTGGATCCTGCTGAGGCTAAATTCATGCTTAACTGTGTCCTGCCATCCTACTTCCCTTATTCCCTTTCTCCTGAAACAATGCTCTCAATAAATCATTTGCACAAATATTGCTGCTTAGGCTGTGCCTCTAAAGAAACAGTCATAGGCATCATATTCCTGTCTGTCTCCACACTGTTTCTTCCAATATTAGCATGAAATGCTTAAAATCCTCATAGTTTGTCCTTACTGTGTCTATCCAGTGTGTTCTGAGCTTTTGTCTTCCCCTGAGTTGCATCCCTTTGAGACTTTCTTCTATAAATATTCCTGAATCCTTTCTCATTTCTTTTATCATCCAGTGTTTGACTTGGCCTTCCCATTCTCCTTGGCTTGGGATTCTAAGGGGTGTTGTCCTTGTAGGCCTGAAAAAGAACTAAAGAGATAACTTCAAGCAGATGAGTGTCTAAGCATATTGAAAGTCAACCCAAAGTCAATCCAATTAAAATTAGCACATTTTTCTTTATGTCTAACTAAAATTTACCCTTCTTTATTTCATGCCTATTTCTTGGTTTTGGAATTGGTCTTTTGTGGGCATAAAGAGTAGCTCCCTAGTAAGGCCCTCATCAACAAAGACTGTTTATATAATCCGAGACTTTTAAAATTGATCCACTAGGTCAATTTGCCAAAAGTCAGTACTTCAAAAGCCAATTCACCAAACAGGTAATGCTCCAAATGACCAATTTGCCAAAGTTATTTTCTCACTGTTTAGTTTTAATTGGACTAAGACTGTTTATATAATCTGAGACTTTTAAAATTGACCCACTAGGTCATTTTGCCAAAAGTCAGTTCTTCAAAAGCCAATTCACCAAACAGGTAATCCTCCAAATGACCGATTTGCCAAAGTTATTTTCTCACTATTTAGTTTTAATTGGATGGTTCTCATTTGATTTTCAAAACAAGCTTAGGGGCCCAAACAAATAAAATAATCTTTATCCCATTATTATGAGGCAAACTGTAAAACAGTCAACTAAAGTTAAATGAATAGAAGAAACAAGTACATTCTACAAATTGACCATATTTATTCGACTTCTGGAAAATTGTTGGCTAATTGGCTTATATCTTTCAGCTATCTAGTCTACATATTATTAATTTTTTTACTGCCTAATATCTTACACCAAATTTCTGCCTATTCATAATCATTTAAACGTCCTTTATGTTGAAAACATTGAGAGTGAATCTGTCCTCAAATGGGTTCATTTCCTGTCATTTTTTTCTACTTACTAATATGCAAATCACTTCCAACTTAAATTTTAGTACATTCTGTAACTACTTGAGAGATCTAAAGTAAAGATTTTTCCCCTTTAAATTGTGTGTGTGTGTGTTGAGAGTGGCACTTTTCTCTCTTAAAAACAGCTTGAAAGCATATATCAAATGATTTAAAAAATGGTCTTGCTCTTTGAAACATTAACCCAATTTCTGAAAGAAATGGATATATTAGAAAAAAAATCAGTTCAGTCTACCTTTGTGTCTTTCTTTCTTGTGGGTATGAGCGTAAAGATACTCTACCGCATACTCACAACACTGACACTAGATGTATGGAGGTTTTTTCCCCCCACCAAGCAATTCTCTGTAATACCAGCTGACCTACAATTTAGCTCAATTTTAACACTATCTACCTAGAGATAGTGTCAGAACCCACAGGTTAAGGGCTGAGTCCCACAAGACTGCTTCTACACTTTTTTAGATGCCAGTTGCAAGTAATAGGTCCCCAGTTACCCACAACGTCTGACTTGGCTACAAATCAAGATTCTCCTTTGCTAGAGTGACTCACAGACCCTAGCGAAGCATGTTTACTAGTTTATTAAAGAATATGATAAAGATAAATGAACAGCCAGATGAAGAGATGCCTAAGATGAGTTCTGGGAGGATCCTGAGCACAGGACCTTTTTCCTTATGGAGTTGAGGGGTGTCACTCTCTGTGTGTGGATGTGTTGGCCAACCTGGAAGCTCTCCAAACCCCATAAAATTGGGATTTTTATGGAAGGCCTCATCATGTAGACATGATCAATCATTAATTCTAGTTTTAGTCATTCTCTTTTCTTAAAAGAATGAGGGATAGGGGGCTGAAAATACCAAGCTTCTAATCATGACTTGGTCTTCTGAGGACCGGCCCTCATTCAGGAGTCATTCAAGAGCCTATCCAGTCATGTCAATGGAACATGAGACACTCCTATTGCCCAGGAAATTAAAGGATTTCAGGAGCCCTGTGTCAGGAGCTAAGATCAAAGACCGAATATTAGAATAAAAGTACTCCCTAAAGTGTTTATTACTTAGAAAATTGCAAAGGTTTTAGGAGTTCTGTGCCAAGAACCAGGGGGCAAAAACAAACAAACAACAAACAAACAGATACTTTATCTCACATGACACATGAGGACAAAGATAGATTTCTGAGCTATTAACTGCAATATTTTTATGAAAATTTAAATGAACAGAGCTAGTTTCAGAAATGGATGGACTCAGAATTCAGAAATTGCCATCAAGAATTCAATCTTTCTGGGCACCTGGGTGGCTCAGTTGGTTAAGTGTCCAACTCTTGATTTTGGCTCAGGTCATGATCTCAGAGTTGTGTGACAGCTGTTCCTCTGCTCCATGCTGGGTATGAAGCCTGCTTAAGATTCTGTTTCCTCTTCCCTCTGCCCCTCCCCCTGCTCTACTCATGCTCACCATCTCTCTCTGTCTCTCTTTCTTAAAAAAAAAGAAGAAAGAAAGAAAGAAAAGAAAGAAAGAAAGAAAGAAAGAAAGAAAGAAAGAAAGAAAGAAAGAAAGAAAGAAAAAAGAAACCAAACCAATATATTTTAGTGTGTAGAGACCCAGTGTGTAGAGAATGAATTAGAAGGGAAGAAGTATAGAAGCAGGAATTAACAGGATTGCCTTGGAAAAACCAGAATCCTTTTAGCTGTTTAGTTCTTTATTTAATCCATATCCAATGATCTCACCACCACATTATTACCAATGTTCTGCCATTTGGCACTCCACCATGTGCACATCAATTTTCTTGAGAGCAGGGGCCATTCTACACATACTTGGCATCTCTTTCTGTACTAAAGATACACTAGGCTTATAAAATCTTTGTGTGTGAGCTTTAAAACAAACTTCAAGATTGTGAAGGTTTTATAAACTTTC
The DNA here is from genome assembly GCF_048164855.1 of Canis lupus baileyi. Classification (NCBI taxonomy): domain Eukaryota; kingdom Metazoa; phylum Chordata; class Mammalia; order Carnivora; family Canidae; genus Canis; species Canis lupus. The sequence continues at coordinate 17,915,922 of NC_132857.1, read as the reverse complement.
CATGTTTTATTAAAACTGCATACACATCTAAAAATTTTTTTCTATTAGCAAATAATCCATTAAATAACAAAGTAATTCCATCTTATTAAATGGACCCTTTGGATCCTAAACTTTTGATTCTATAATTTTTGAGAAATTACTAAGCTTGGAGTATATTTATCAGAAAATCATCATGAATAGTTTAAAAATAATAGCATTCAAGTGAAAATTGTCTTGAGTTACAATGTTATCCCTGATGTTTTGCCATGATTCACAGAATATGGCAGATCCAAAATAAAATCACAAAAAGATAAATAAAAGATAAAACTTTATTCTCCATTGGTTCTTGTATGTTTACATCATTTCCCTGATACTTAAGCATATGTACTGCTGATTTTTATTACCTCCATCTGCAAATTTGAGAACAAAAAAATTTGGGTTTCTTCTAAACCAGACATACTGGGCACTTAATATTCAGTAAAATCCTTTGAAATAGATACTATTGTTTCTATTTTTAAAAGAAAAAATGGGGGATCCCTGGGTGGCGCAGCGGTTTGGCGCCTGCCTTTGGCCCAGGGCGCGATCCTGGAGACCCGGGATCGAATCCCACGTCGGGCTCCCGGTGCATGGAGCCTGCTTCTCCCTCTGCCTGTGTCTCTGCCTCTCTCTCTCTCTCTCTCTCTCTCTCTCTCTGTGACTATCATAAATAAATAAATAAAATTAAAAAAAAAATAAAAGAAAAAATGAGGAGGTAAGGATATTGCTTATGGTCATGTAGCTAATTGATGAATTTGCTCTTGACCTATACATGTATTGACAGATTATAATTTAAAATTTTCATGTTCTTGAGAGCATTAATCTTCTATCTCTTATACTAAAGTAGATGCTTCTCTTCTGAATTATCTTATAGCATTTCATTCATACCATTGTTACCATATTCATTCTATGGTATTTTAATAACCCATTTACTGTCAGTCTCCCAACAAAATATAAAGTCCTGGAGAATAGGGATTGTGTCTTAATTCTTAGGCACATAGTAGAAGCTTAACAAAGCTTTTTTCCATAGTAGAAGATGGGAACAGCAAAGCCTTGTCACTTCTGGAAAAATCTTCAGTGATTTAGAGTAATATAATTTGCTACTACTACTCCATAGAAAGAAGAATGTGGAGTAGATTTAAAAGTAAGTGGGCAAAATATGGCATATTATTTTTGAAACATGACCATTATGGCACTACTTTAAGGAAGCTTCTTTGTGAACGATCTTAGTACATGTTCATGAAGGAAAGAAAAGTGGGGATGGAAGGCTGAAGTGCATATAGGCAAATTGGCATTATTTGTCTTTGGATAGCATTTCAGCCAAAAGAGACTCAAGACTGCATTGACATAGCCAAATATCATTTAATGCCACTTGTGGCATTTCAGAAATTTCATGGAAAATCTAGTTCTCAGGTTTCTTATTTAATAACATGGGTTGTTGCCAGTGATGAGAAAATGCCAAACCTATTTCAATTTTGAGGTTTCAAAATCTAATTTACCCAAAATCAAATTTTATCATATTCCCTAAAAATAGATGTTATTAAAGACTTATAAGAAGTATGTCACTTATACATATACTTAGAGTTGCAGAAATAATGCTAAAAACTTATTTCAACTTCACTACTGTTTTATCTATGCAATCAAATTTAATTCAAATGGATTTTTGGTTCCTTAGCAAAAAAATATGTAGAAAAAAAAGGCAAATTTTCTAGTGGGATCCTAAAACACTCAGATTTTGAGTTAGAAAATACAAAATGAATTTAATTCATTCAATAAATATTGTGAAGTAGTGTACTGAAGTTGATTACCTTGTAAATTGTTTTATTTCTAATTTAATGAACACATGCCTTTTAAGTATGTACCGAAATCTGTGATTATTCAACTTAAGTGGTGAGGTGGGGGGATTATAGAACTATGTTGTGATACTTTTTTCATTTACTGGTGATTTTTATTGGTTTTGATTTTGATCTGTTGGAATAAAATTGGGTAGATAGTTGTTTATATGTATATAATTTTTCCTCATAAAATAGCAATCAGTTATATTTATTACTCAAACTGTTCTAAGCAAGAAGGAAATCTTTAAAGGTGTCCTAGTAACCTCTGAGGAAATAATTAGTAGCATTCAACTTCTACCTAACATTCAAGTTACTTTACTCACTCTCATTTTTGTTTTATTTCCCCTTTCTTATCCCTTTTCTTCTTCTAGCTTCCAAAGGTATTTTGATTGTTTTTTGTATTTGCATTTTTCCTCCCCTATATGTTATAATTTCTGGGGAATCTTGGATTAATGTAATTTAATGCTTCCTATGAGGTATTATAAATAGCATGGATGACCAAAATCATAAAGTCATTCAACAGGTGAAGTCTTTATGTGGCACACTTTTATTTCCTTGATATTTCCATGAGCTATCAGTCTTGGGTTGGGGACCCCATAATTCTCATTGTTTTTCTTTGTAATTTCTGAGTTTCTTTGAACTAATCCCATTTAAAGGGGCTGATAGACTAAACTTCAGAACAGTCCTCTCCAGATTGACTGGCAGGAACAAAAGCTAGGTAGAAGAAAAGTACAGAAAATAAAGCTAAAGCACTTTTCTGTCTCTGTCTCTCTCTTATATTTACTCTTCATGATACATAGCCCCCATCACTTGTAGAGCTGGCCTCATATTTCCTAATCTCATCCAAAAATGAGCACTACGTGTTTTAACTATATAATTTAATTTTTGTTAAATCAGGTCACTTTTTTTCTGAATTAAAGGTTTCCTGTGAGGATACAATTTCCACCATTATGTGTTTGATAAGTGTGTCTGTTTAACAATTTGTTTAATACTCCTATTTCCTAACATTTTCACTCTTAAGGGAACCTGCTGCAACAAAAACCAGTAACTAAAGTTTCTTGGAATCCTAAGCAATGGTCTGTGGTCTCTTGAAATGTCAGTCAGTGGGATCTTTGAGGAAGAGGGATTCTGTGGGCTCTCCTACAGGGATTTCAAGGTAGTTCTACTCAACCTCTAGGGATTGCCACACACATCTATCCTCACTGACTTGGCGATTCATTCTGTCAGCTTCCATAACATCAGCTACAATCGTACTTACTACTCTGGCTAGTATAGCTTAGTGTATTTTAACTGCTGCCTTCTGGAGATAGAAACCTCAGTTTCTATTTTGAAACCAAAAGAAAGTTTTATTTGTTTGTTTGTTTGGTTGGTTGGTTGGTTTAAATTTAGTAAATAAAAGAGAATTTAAAGTAAGCAAGTTCATCTGTATCTCTTTAAATCATATCACGTGGGTAGAATTCTGGTTAACTATAAATTACTAATAACCGTAAAAGTAATCAGTATATTCATTATTATTTTAAAGCTTTCTAAAAGCTTAAGAAAGAGTAATATGATAGATGTGAATAAAAATACTGAGCTGCAAGAAGGAATGGAACATCTCCAAGATGGATGTTGTAGCAGTAGACTCTTACCAGGTTTTAAAATTAAGTTACAAAACTTCTCAGAGCCTAAGTTTGTTTAACTGTAAAATGGGGATAATAGTTCTTAAGATTAAAAGAAATGCTTTTTATCAAAGACCTCACATAAACTAAAATAAAAAATTGTTATTTAACAAATAGGTTTAAATGACTAGTACACACTGAACACAATGCAAATCTTGCTGGCAAAAAGTATAATAGAAATAGAACCAAACCCTCCTCTATGTACAGATTCACACTATTGAAAGAGATAGAATATATAAAATTTCTCAAATATAATGAAAGACAAATGATAAGAGATACTGTAAGCTGCTATGGGAATTGAGACTTAGAGTAACATAAGTAATGTAGTAGTCACCCCTTATCCATGGGGGGAAACATTCCAGTGGATGGTTGCCTGACACTGTGGATAGAATCAAACCTTGTATGTACTATGTTTTTCCCTATACATACATACTTATGATTAAGTTAAACTTATAAATTAGGCACAGTAAGAGATTAATAAGAATAGCTAATAATATAAGACTTGTAACAATATCTTACAACCAAAATTATGTGAATATGGTCTCTCTCTCTCAAAATACCTTGTGCTGTGCTCACCTTTCTCCTTGTAATGATGCCCACATGATGAGATGAAGTGGGGAGAATGACATAGGCATGTTATGTAACATGGTGTTTGGCTACTATTGACCTTCTGACCATAATTCAGAAGAGGATCATCTATTTCTGAAGGATAATTGGCATTGGATCACTGACATCTTGAAAAGTAAAACTGCAGATAAGGGGAATTCTGTGCTACTTGGGGTTCTGGGACAATTCATGAAGGAGCTAATTTTTTATCTGAGCCTTAAAGGAGAAGGAAGTATAGGGTGGAAAATTTATTCACATAATAATTACTACCAGTAAACCAAGCCAATAATATCAAAATGTTAGCAGTAGGCTAGCTGACTGGCTCCAGGCAGCCAATATGCTATGTTTATTATTGTCAGGATAGGACTGAGACTAGCATAGGAGGAAAAGAATGAACCGAGGAAACAAACAAACAAACAAACAAACAAACAAAAAAGCCTGTTAACTCACAACGTGTGTACTCACCACAATTTTTAAAGGATCAGTCAATTTTGATAGAGTTAGTAGAAATTAGGTTGCAAAATTTAAACGGAATTCTTGCAGAAACTATTTGCCATGTCAAAAATGTCATTAGATCATATAGAATAACTAAATAAATGTAGTTGAATATGTATATGTGTGGGGTTTTGCACTAACATATTTATAATAGATCTATTTCTAGTTCCTGCTCCATGTCCACAGACATAATTTGGGCTCCCATGTCCTTATAACCAACAGAATAAATTGGCTTAATATTGCTTTGATTTTTTAAACTAATGTTCCAATTGCAGTACATGTACAGAGATTTCCCTTTCTTCCATGCTGAACTTTTCTTCAAGGGATTTTCTAAGAAGCAACTTTATTTTGATTCTTTGAAAGTCTTGTTCTGGCTTACACAACATCTTCTAACAATCCTTGAGTTCAGACCATTTGAATCCCGCATGTTGAGAAATCATTTATAAGTGAAAATTGACCTGCCCCTGAAACAAACCAAACAGCATAGCAAAGTCTTAGGAAGAAGCAGGAATGGCCAGATCCTGAAAATGGAGGTGGAGCACTAGGAGGTTGTTTTCACAGGGGGCTTCCTATTGATTCCAGAATGCACCTGTATACCTTGATGCTTGTTCTTGTCGTAGGTTAGTATGTCCTATACACATATGACATCAACAGGTGAAATCTGAAATTTGACACATACACACACACACACACACACACAAACTATCCTGACTCGATTACCATGTTTTATTTTAAGGAGAGAGGAAACAGTAGAGTTTAATTTGCACCATCTGCCCGGCTGGGGGAGTGCATATGGAACCAGGTGTCTAGGTGGAGGCGAGCTGCTCTTTTTCCCTTGGTGATATAGGTCAAATTATTTAAAATGTTCAAATATCAGTGTTTTTATTATTAGAGTGATATTTTTACCAATATAATAAGATTATTGTGAATATGAAATGGGGTAATCTGTATAAAGAACTTAGCATAGTTTCTGACACAATAAATGTAAGCTGACAGTATAAAAATTAATCATTGACTATAAATACAATTTTAACAATAGTGCCTAAATTCAGGACCCTAGTGTTGGGAAGATAAGACAAGAGATATAGCTTTGGGTAATTTATATGGGGAATGATACATGGGAAAGATAACCAGTAATGCTACCATTGAGATGGATATTACACATCAGTAATTTTCCAAAGTGATATTCATCATACTCTAATTTTCTCTTTCTTGTTACAATTTTTTGCAATTTTTTGTTGCTAATTAATTATTCTATTTGCAAAGACTTTTCAAGCTAAACTCTAGAGAAATAAGAGCTAGATCCCTAGGAAGGAGCTGCAGAGATGAAGTCACCCGCTTTCTGTTTGACTTTCAGTTTCTTAAGCTGTGTAGACACCAAGCTAATTCTAATAACTAATAATAATTAGAATATTTCTATAAATTTTGTTATTATTCTGGCTTAAATTTGTATAGTGTCTTCATATACTTAGGACTTACTGAAGGCCTTAGACTTCTTGATGTGTTTCCTCCAAAAAAAAAATGTACACAGAATGAAAATGGTAATCCAGTCATCATTCACAAATAATTCAAAAATTAGAAGAGACAGTATTTTGAAAGTACATTAACCAGGTACACCTCACTCATTGTTGCTTAGCAGACATCTCAGGGGGAAAAAAAGTACTGGCAAGAGACCTGGCTGACTGAAACATTGAGAGAAATCATACACAGAGGAAGTGTTCTATTTCCTTTGTTCTTTATGTGTTCTATAAATATTTCATGTATTTATTAAAGCCGTGTTATTGCTGGAAGCCAGCCTTCTCCCTTGTTTAATACTTCCCCCATCCTTGAAGGTTAGAAATGTTTGAAATATAGTCTGCATTCCATGTGCTTTTTTTTGTTAATAGACAACACATGAAAATTAGAGACAAAAATTCTTAAAAGGAAGAGAAAAGGAAATATTTAGGATGACTGGAAGAAGTCTCACAATACCCTGGAGGGGACCTTGGAGCAATGGCATTTATTGAAATTCTGTAAATTAAAAATGTGAGAAATTCCAGTAAAGATGAGAGTCAGCTTTTTCTTCTCACAGCTATGTTTGTCTTCCTTGGCCCATGTGGCAGGAAAATCATGGCTTGAGGGGCTTCATTAGAAAACTGCCTGTGGGTGGTTCATCACCAGTTGTATTTATTTCAGTGCTAAAAGGGCAGATTTCCTGTTTAAATAGTATGCATCTTTAAGGGCAAGAGACCACTATTGGAAACATCAACAAAACCATTCCTTTCACTAACATTTCAAACCCAGGAGCTGGAATAATGGAAGAAATCAATAAATCAGAAATCAACACAGGGTTCTCTTCCTTTGGGGACTCCAAAGATCCTGAGTCTTGTTTCAATCTTGTCTGGCTGTAAAATGAAGAGAAACAAGTGGAAACATTCCATCTGGTCTTTGGAGGACATAGGTTTCAGCCTTCCTCTTATTCATGAACATCACAGCAGGACTATGTGCCATTTTATTTCATTGCAACATAATATCACATATGTTCTAAAACAAAGCACAGATAAATTGAAAAGTATGATTTATTGTGCATTGGGGGAAATAGTACAGTACAAAAGGATACCAAAACTGTTCTGGAAAGAATAAAAAGTGCCAAAATTTATGAGGAACTCCATGCGCTATTATGTCTTCTGTACACTGTTTAACATGTACTGAATAATGTGATAAGCATTGGACATAAGTTGTCTCATTTCTCTTCAAAGAATTTTATGACCATCCATTTTATTCAGAAGGAAACTGATGCTCAGAGAGGTTGAGTTCTTGTCCAAGTTCACAGAGCTGGTACACATGGAAACCTGAATTCCAATCTATGGTTGTCCAGTTTGACACCTGAACACTTAGCTACTACTTATCCTCTGGTTAGAAATTATATGGCTGTTCTCATTTAAGAACAAAGCTGATTCAACTCTTCTTGCCAAAGTTCTACTAAGGACATTTGTTTTTACTGATCGACATATCGGTATCCTGGAATCAGAGTATCACAGAAGCTCAGGGGTATTTTATGTTAGCTTTATTATATAATGCTCAGTCTTCCAAACTGGGATACTTTTATAAATTGAAGAATGTGGTAACAATACTTTGCTAGGAAAATGGTTCTAAACCAGGACTAATCAAGTAAACTGGAATGTTTGTTCATTCCATTTATAGATAATCTTGGTTAATCATCATATGATTTGTGAATTTTCTAGCATTACGCTAATATTAAGAACAACAGTTTAATGCTTGCTTCTAAGACTCAAAATGTTTATAGCAATTATCTTTATCATCTGCACCAACTATTCAGATAGGAATTATTATCTCTACTTTAAAATGTAAGAACAGGGATCCCTGGGTGGCGCAGCGGTTTGGCGCCTGCCTTTGGCCCAGGGCGCGATCCCGGAGACCCAGGATCGAATCCCACATCGGGCTCTCGGTGCATGGAGCCTGCTTCTCCCTCTGCCTGTGTCTCTGCCTCTCTCTCTCTTTGTGACTATCATAAATAAATAAAAATTAAAAATAAAATAAAATGTAAGAACAGAGCTTCAGAGCAGGCAGGTGGATTATAAAAGGGTATTTAATTATTAATAGGCAAAACTGGGATTCAATCTCAGGTTTTTAATATTACTATTTGTCACTTTTCTTTTGTTTTTCTTATCTTCTCTACCCCTAAAAAACGCTTGTCAACAAATCGCTGTGCAACCTATTTTTCAATTATTTTAGTCAGGTAAAATTCATCAGTTCCCAAGGGGAAACTATAGTAGAAAATCCATTTAAGATATTATATCAAGATGACAGATTAAGCAAATATGGTTATCTTCTTTCCCATTTAAAATTCTTAGAAATGACAGAATTCAGACTTTTAAAAGGAATATCAATATTATCACTGGAGGGGAATCCCTGGGTGGCTCAATGGTTGAGCCTCTGCCTTCCGCCCAGGGCGTGAATCTGGAGTCCCAAGATCGAGTCCCACGTCGGGCTCCCTGCATGGAGCCTGCTTCTCCTTCTGCCTGTGTCTCTGCCTCTCTCTCTCTGTGTCTCTCATGAGTAAATAAATAAAATCTTAAAAAAATATATTATCACTGGAATACTACAAATATGACCATTAGCAGACAAAAATTTGAGGGGAATTATGGTAACATATAAAGTTGATGGGATCAGGTTGTCAAAAGTTCTACAGTTCAAACCATTTTGGGGAAAGACTGCTGAAGAGGTGGGGGTGGAATCTAGGGGACACTATGCCCAGAGACAAAGGATATAAAGAAAAAGAATTCCTTTTGGCAATTGTCAGGATGAATCATTATGGCCTCTGATTCAGAAAAGTTGATAGATGCCTCCCTTTATATATTTTTGCTGATAAATAGGCATCCCATCCAGGTTAAAACAGTCAAGATATGGCCACCTAGGATGAAGGGCCAAGGATAATATGAACAGACTAGCTGAACCATTGTTAAAATATTGTAGGACTTCTTTTTGAGTTATTAAATAGACATTGCTCTTAGGTCCTAAATGCGCCCCAGCCCTGCAAGCATCTCTTCCAGGGTCCTTAGATTTTTCTCATAATTCAGCAATCAAAGAAAGGGTAGTAATCTAGCATTACAAGGGTCTGCAGTATTCAAGTCTGATGCTCTGGCCAGTATCCATTCTGACTGCTTAGTACCTAAGCCATATAAGGTTGATTAGGTAGCAATAGGCTTCTTAGATGTTCACTTTCTCCTCTTTCTCAGCATATGTCCCCTTATGTTTAGAAGTGGTTGTGTAACTTGCTTGAAGCCAATAAAATGTGTAAGGGAATGTATCACTCCAAAATAGAAGCAGTTATAAGATATACTCTTTACCTTCCATGGTGAATCCTGAAGCTTCATATTGAAATGTTAGACTCAAAACCTGATAGATCTCCTGTCAGCTTAGGTGCCCCAGGAACTATAATAAATATTTGTCTGATGTCATTAAGACCTGTAGATTGACTACTAAAATACCAAAACAAAGCCTGACTTAATCTACGAGCAGTTAAATACTTTGTATCTCTCCCTTGGTAGTATGTCTTAGCTTGTGGCATCCAAAAGGAATGGGATCCCTGTTCACTTGGAAGCCAAGGTCAGTGAATCAACAGTCCACTCTGACTTTTCCAGGAAATAATTCAAAAAATGGCATCCTCCACTGATCATGATCTCTCTAATATAAAGATAGCTAATAACAATAAAAAGAGATGAAAAATGTAAAGAAGACAATAGATTTTGAAGATAAATTTTAAAATTCCAACATCTACTTCAGAGATATTTAAAAGGTTTGGGCAAAGACTATAAAGGGGGAAAATAATTCTCAGAGATTAGATAAGATCTAAGACTGATTTAAATGACCTGCTAAAAGGCACACAATATGAATTATCAAAGACATTCTCACACATCCTCAAGAAATTTAAAAACAATGATAAGAGAAAAAAATTAATGCTCTTGAGGAGCCTGAAAAAATTACAGACTCAACAAACAAGAATAAGTTGTTATTGTTTTTGGTCTTGATTTGTTTTAAATAGAAGATCTAGATCTAAAAGACACTAGTCTCGGCTTCAAAGTTTTGATAAAAAAAAAAAATGTCTTCATCCTAGAAATCTATCCACAATAGTGATTTTACAGAACCAATGAATTCAGCAGAAATACAACTTAAGTAGCTTAAGTGAAGTTTTTACTTAGCAAGATGTGTCATAGTTAGGCAACAACTATTCAATGTCATTAATATCCCAAGCTCCTTCTATCTAAAGACTACTGTCTTTTGTATGTGATTTGCCACTTTCACAGCCATCCCACAGTGATAATATGGCTGATCATTCTTGTCTCACATCTGTGTTATGGGAAAGAAGAGGAAAGGAACAAAAGGGGAAAAGCCTATCTTTTCTTTGCTTTTCAATATGGTGCTCATATTGAAAAACAAACTTTCTTAGACATTCCAAGGAGACTTCACCTACAACTCTGTGTTATATGTGTTGGGGAGGAAAAAAAAATTCTACCCTGCTAAATTCTTTGGCTGGTCTAATAATAAAATTAACAAATTAACAGGAGAAAAACAAATTTAATAGTGTAATATAAGGGGCCCATAAAAATATGAGATCCACTGAGAGTCAGGTAGTTGAGACTTGTAGGCAGTCCTGAGCTAAGGAGAAGGGGGTAAGGGTTTGGGACTTCAGAGGAAAGGAAGTCAACTCACAAGGAAATGGGAAGAGCAAATGTTTGGTAAACAAATGTTTGCCATGCTTTGTGGAAAAGTCTTTCTTGTGTAAAAAAGTTGTCTTTGCTAATAGTTCTCTTCCTGGTAATAGTTCTCTTTCTTCCTGCCCCCTATCTAAATTACTGTAGAAGTTAAGGTGGGAGGTAAAAAGCTCTTCTTGTGTCTTTTGGCCTTGACTGTGTTGAGCTCAAAATAATTTTTGTTGCCAAAGGGGTACATTCTTGGGTGGCTTGTCCAGGACTCTATCTGGGGCCATTCCTAATTTCAATAAAGACTGGGAAATTAATAAGAGACATTTCTACTTTAAACATAGTTGGGGTTGCAATAGCAAGGAAAAGTGAGAGAATGAATTAATGGGTAGGAAATTAGCAGATCCTGCCTGTAATTTTTCTTAGCATGACTCAGCAGTTCTGGTCTTCCTCTCCTTCAAGGCACATAGTATTCAACAAATGTAGGAATGATGACCTGTACATCGGAAATAAAGAAAGAAAAATGACAGGGGCAACTGGATCACTTAGTCAGTTGAGCATCAGACGCTTGATTTCACCTCAGGTCATGATCTCAGGGTCCTAAGATCCAGCCCCACATCAGGCTCCATGCTACATGGGGAGCCTATTTGAGAATTCTCTCCCTTTCCCTCTGCCTCTCCTCCCCAATAAATAAATAAATCTTTTTTAAAAATAAATAAAGATACATGACAATCTCACAAAATTAAATAACTCCTTTTGAATCATGGAGTTTAAACATAAAACTATGAAAGTATTATAATTTTAGCATTAAAGATTTTACTTTAAAAACCCCAAACTCAGAATGCTCAAATAACAGGGTTTACATTTACAAATATAAAGCTTCTCTACATCAAAAGAGACCAGAAAAAAAAATAGTTTGGATTGTTGAAGAAGGGCCCTCATTTTATTTCTATACACTTGTTATTATTTGAGTATTTTATTAAAGAGGATAGTTGCTGGTGTTCTCTGTATAACATTTTAAATACAAAACAAATACACAAGCATAGTTTACTGGGTATGAACCAATAGCTTTTTTCACCATCTCATCTATTTTAGTCGTACAATCTAACACCAGATCAAAACAATCTACTGTGTTTTATAAATGGTCATTCTTCAAATATTAGATAAACACAATTATGATGTCCTTCCTGAGTTTTCCTTTGTCCAAACCCAACAATGTTAATCTCTTCAGTAATGGCTAATGTGGGTGATATCTACTATCACTGCCTTTTCTAAATGCAGCAACTCTACCTTTTAAGGCACAAACTAAAATATCAAGTATGGTTATTTTGTTTGAGGCAGCGTAAATCGGAGGTGTCACTCTTCTAAATCACAGATGTAATGTTTCTACTAATCGTACATTTATATTTTAAGGCAATTCAGTCAAATGTCCATGTAGTTTACTGGTTTTGCCTTAAACTTCATTTCCTAGGTACTGCTCATAAGTTATGCCTTTTCCTTGTATTTTTCTTTATGGAAAGAGTGTCTTTCTGTCTTTCTTCAGCTACTGGATGAAGGTTCACTGCTACCTCCTATTATTTTTGATGAGGCCTGAAGGCCACAATTCTTATAGTTAGGATTGGGTTTGCCATGCTCTCTGGAGACTGTACTTTGATGTTTTGATTGTTCCTTTGAAGTGGGTATTTGCATCTGGGTCAGTTCTGATGTCACCATGGTTATCTAGTTAGGTTCTAGATCCCTGCCTTCTGCTCCTGCTTTGTGTTATTTTGTGACCTATCTCCCTTGTATCCAAATCAGGTTAAGCCATGACTTACGTATATAATATGTCATTACTTGTGTACTTGAACTTTTTTGCTTGAAAATGTAGGACATTTTATTTATCCCTGCTTAATTTCATTTGTGTGTGTGTGTGTGTAGAATGCTTGCAATAGGTAGAGCTTATTATTCTTTATAATTTCCAGCATTATATCAGTCCTAAACTACATAAGAATTTTCTATATACACACGCCCAAATTATTGACACCAACACTGAAGAAGACAAGGCCAAGGACAGAGACCAATAGCACACCTATCCAAAGCTTTCTCCAGGAGGGGGATTTGTCATTTCAAGCTCTTAATTTGCTTATATTTTTCTAAGAATTCATGTATGCTGGATTTAGTTTTGTGCTTCCTTTGCCTGGTGTACGAGAGCAACTCAAAAATCTTAAACTTCTGGATCGTATTCTGATTTCTGTCAATTCCCAAATATTAATGTGCATTAGGTTTTATTAGACAGAAGGAGTACCTAGCTCCAAAATGAATAGTAACTTTAAGACCTAAGTTTGCCTATTCTATGATAATATCCTCCTTTCAACTCTAAAGTACTGATTAAAAAAACAATCTACATTTTTAATGGAGTTTTTCCAATTATTTGAAAAACTGATTAGAATTTTGTACTTACCCAAATCAGAAATTCTGTCAACCGGTAGATAAATAATCAGTATATTACTTTTCAATTTTTTTCAAGTAGACAGTTTTTTAAAAATATTACATAAGCATAGCTAGATTTACTTTATACATATATTTGGAATGCTTAATATAATTTGTTACATGCTTTATTTTGTTTAATGCTCACAAAAACACACAGTGAAGCAAATAACTCTGTGAGAGAAAATAATTTCTCTAAAGTCACACAACTAGTGAGAGAAAAACTGAGGTTTGAACTGAGGTTGGCTGACAGCAAAACATAATTAATTTCTAAACAATCGGCCCTTTAGTACATTATGTACATATGTCTATTATGTACATTATGTCTATTAATCTTTAGAACAGTTAAAGTGGGATTTTGTTATTGGCTTTGCTTTTCCAACATGTAAGAGTCTTCCTCTGTTGGGAGAATCCCTGGCCCTCTGAGTCCCCCTGGAAACAAGATAGGTTCTTGGCCTACAGGAGCTAAACAAGCCAGAAGCTCTCTTTCCAGACTTCCTTGCCAATTCCCTCCCCACTTCCCTACTCACCTCCCTTCTCACTAGAGCCTGAGCTGGGATGAGGAGCTTTGCCTCTCATTCTCTGGGAAGGAAGCAGCAACATTGGCTGCTGCTGATACTCAGGGGCACACATTTGAAAGTTGTATATAAGCCACAATGTCAGAGCTTACAGGCTCAGGGCTGGGCTGTGATGGCAGCAGCTATGGCCTTGTTAGCATAGTTTTGAGCATTGCTTTTGACCACTTGCCTTGAGGCTAATATTTCTGTTAGTCACCCAATATTATTTTAATAAACCACTTAGTATAGAGTCTGAGCTAAGGCAGACGCATGGGTGGCTCAGTCAGTTAAGATCTACCTTCAGCTCAGGTCAACATCCCAGGGTCTCGGGATTGAACCCCTGAGTCCAGCTCTCTGCTCAGCTTAGCAGGGAATCTGCTTCTCTGTCTTTCTCTCTCTGCCCCTCCCCCTGGCTCTTGCTCTCTCATACACTCTCTCCCTCAAATAAGTAAATAAAATCTTAAAAAAAAAAGTATGAGTTAAGAACACAGGCCTGTATCTGCCAATTTCTACCTTTCTGAACTTGGGCAGGTAAATTAATCTCTATGAGCCTCAGTTTCCTCTTGTGCCTCAAGAAATAGCAATAATAAGATGATAATAAGGTGGGGTTCAATGTGTGTATACAATTTTGAAGATTCCATGGCACACAGAAATTTCCATAATGAACCATTATTAGACCACTTTTCTCATTAGTTGGGCAAAGTCTGGCTCTTACAATTAAGAACTGTAATAATTATTAAAAGTTTTGAGTTTGATAAGAAATTGAGGCTCAGAAGAGTTATTTAAAGCTGTGAATTTAGAGAAGTGTGGATGCAATAATTTTAGAATAAAATGTAGATCTATCTGAACTCCAAACTTAGTTCAGTTCCTTGCATTGTCCTATAGGATGGCTTAAAATTTTCCTTATATCAAACAAATAGAAGTATCTTCATTCAAATGCAGTTGGCTGGGAAAGAAGAAAGGGTTTGACAAGAAAAATTTCCTTTAGCTCTATTATTACATTTAAGAGACTCTCTACCGGACTGAAATCCCAATCCCCAATTAAACCACAAGGAAAATGTGCCTGTGTACATAAGATATAGCATGAACCCAATAACTTAATAATTCTGTTTATTAAAACTGTCTTGAGGTTAATCCTATTATAGCTATCTAGTGCCCTGGAACCAGACAAGATTACTAAAACAGAATGTGTGTAGTTTTTCTTTAATTTTTTTTTCTTCTATCTCATTTTCTTGGCTTCAGAATTCAGTAAGCTGCAAATCTCCACTCTCTGATACTAAATGTAGCAAGGTTAGCAGAAACTCTTGACATAAGGGCTTATCTTTCCCCCCTTACACTCACCATCCAGAATTTCATCAATCTTGCCTTGGCAGCAAAATAAAAATGTGGTTTCCAAACAAAACAGTCAAGCATTTCACATTTTAATTAGGCTTTTTTGCCATAGTAGAAAACTCTTTGCACCTTCATCAAGGAAGTAATCAGAAAAAGAACAATAGTTTTCAACCTGATATTTCCCTTTGTACGAGGCCAGACTTAAATAAATATATTTATATTTTTTAAATATGTTATGATATTTTTCTGTCTCCAAAGGTTAATGTGATGATTTGATGGGAAACCTAGGAAATGGCCTTTGATAGTACACGTTATAATTGCATCATTCACGTACTTTTATTACATCTATGCAGAGCTAATCATCGGCAATCGTATACCAAATGTTTTTTAGAATGTTTCTTTTAGAATTGGCACATTGTTTTATTCTTTTCTATTTTAAGTTCTTGTTTTAACAGAATACCAAAATATAGCATTTCTTTTTTTATCTAATTGTATGTAACTTTAAATTTGTTTTAAATGGGTACATATGTCATTTGCAATTTCTCCATGTCATATCATATTATTTTTCATTTATTCTTATGATCACCAGTAAGTCATACATTTTATGACCAAAACTAATAAATTATCAGCTAATAAGCAAATATAATTTCTTAAAAATATTAATCTTCTTTAAAAAACATTTATGTGATATTTGTTCAAGTGATATTTCTGTCAGAGTCTATTGTCTCTTTTATAACCTTGAATAATAAGTTCGTTGTTTGCAATGTATTTAAAAATATATAAAGTGCTTTACATTGATTTTCTCATTTAATTCTAACAACTGTATAACTGCTTATTGTTAACATTATCAATTGAGAAATTGATGCCTAGATGGGTTAAATTGCATTCTGCTACTAGCGCCTGCCTTTGGCCCAGGGCGCGATCCTGGAGACCCGGGATCGAATCCCACGTCGGGCTCCTGGTGCATGGAGCCTGCTTCTCTCTCTGCCTGTGTCTCTGCCTCTCTCTGTCTCTCTGTGTGACTATCATAAATAAATTAATTAATTTAAAAAATTGCATTCTGCTACAGAAGGGTACAGGTGGAGGACCCAGGCAGAAGGAGACCAGCATTAAATGGCAGAGGTGGAACTTGAATCCATTATTTTAAAGTGAGGATTCAGCATCCTTCCTATTACAGCCATTTCTCTCATTCTTTCACTGAATTCATCTGAGAGTTTGCAAGTGAAAACAGTTGTTTTATCTGAGGAAACTTACGCTGGCTGCCGGCTTGCAGTAGAATTTGCAAGGCTATGACTCAGCCCCATCTGGAGACAAACCTGCTCCCAGGGTCCCCTAGCACCCACCAGCTTCTCTCTCTGGGCTTGGGAGGATGGAGTGCATGGAAGAAGGCTGGTGCCAAGGACAGGCCCAATATCTGGTTGTTAAATGATTGAGTGATGCCTGGATGTACTTGTGATCTCATAGAAAGAACACTCACTTAACATCCAAAATGTTTGCCAGAGATTCAAGGGACCCTCCTAGGTCCTGTATTGCAGCGAAATTCTTTCTCTTTTAGATGAAATTTTCTTATACATAAAAGAGAGGTTGACAGAGACATTTAAATATGTCCTAATGTTTATGATGTTTGTGATTGTCTCATTTTACCCTGGAGGTGACCATTCTTTTACCCTTCAATTATCAGGTATTTGTTGTGTTTGCCTGGCTTTTTTCCACAGGGTTCTTTCCCTTTCACCTAAGCAATGTGGAGCTTTCTTTGATCACCCTTTCCCTGTTGTGGAGCACTGTGAAAAGTGAAAGCCTCTCATCTAATTGGATCTACTCTTATCACCTTTATAAAAGCAATACTGCAGGCTAATTTGTAGGCTGGATTTACCTTAGTGAAATAATGTCTGCACCAGAAAGCTGGTATTTTATTAAACGATGCTATTTTTAAAAATGTACTTATTGGCCTTGGCACTGTTTTTGAGTTTAAAAAAGAAGAAAAAAAAAGAAAAATAAGAAAAATATAAAAGAAGAAGAAAAAAACAAAAGCAAAACAAAACACCAACAAACAGAATAAAACAATTCCTTCCTCAATTTTTGGATGAGTGATGCAATTTTTTGCCGCAGCTTAAGAAAAGCCCACATTAATGCTTAGAGCTTAAAAATATAAGAGAAATGCCTTTCCTATTAGGCCTCTGAGGTATGGAGTTACTTCTATGTTTTGAATGGCATAAATACATAGATTGGGCACGATAATACAGGAGTTGAGCAGGATTTGAAGTTTAACTTTGTAATGAATCTGACACTGTTGTGGGACAGTTAGATGTAGGGATAATAAGGATAGATTTCTTATTCCTGGAAACAATGGTTTTCTTTGCCTGTCTCTTTACTCCTATAAACCAGCAGGATTTTATTTCTTCAACCTATTTTCTTTTCTGGCTCAAAAGTGAATCTTCATGTCACATATATGAAATATTGAATTTTAAGTTATGTTTGCATTATTCTTACACAGAATGTCCAGAAACAAAACATATAACATTCCAGAAGAAAAACATGGAATCGGAAATCATTTTCCTCCTTAAGAAAGAAAATACCTTATAATCAACAAACTGTCTCAATGACTAGCTTTATGATAACCAAGGATAAAAGGGCAAGAAGCTTCTAATGATATGTGGAACTCATATGCATCTATTATGAGGCACACAGTTAAATCACTTATGCTTGTTTGAAAATTTGTTTTAAATAATTGTATAAAGTCATGAAATGACAGCTAATTGTCTAGTATGAAAATCGGTGATGATTTATTTATTGATTCTGATTGATACATAAAACCTTCCTAAGCTCCAATTTTCTTACTATAACATACAACTTTCAACTAGATGCTTGATTATCCATTTCCAATTCCAAACTACAGTGATTCATCTCTCTTCAAAAGAGCCATGTTAATTTTACAAGTAAATTATTTTCTTCTATAGTTTCTTAGATACTTTCATGGAAGTCTCTCATGTACTCTTGAAGACCTCATGAAGCCTATCATTTATAATCAACAAATATTAATAGTGTGTTAATTATGTACCAGGTACTGCAAACTATAAAAGACCAAAAGAAAAATAAGACATACTTAATAACTTTAAAGAGCATACAACCTAAGCTGAGATACAATGAATTCAGGAAAAATCAAATAACACCATATAATCATTTGGTAAATGATATCATGAGGAAGTTGGTGAATACTACCTGATTTAATTGTATGTGGCCACAAGAGCTGACTACATTAAAAAAAATGAGCTATTTGGGGCTGAATGGAACTAAGGATTCTTACGAAAAAGTCATTTGATTTGTGTCTTGAAGGATGGAGAAAATTTGAATAGGTAAAGGGAAAATCCATGGCAATCATAGCTACTACTCTTCGAGCTTTTAGAGTATGATAGGTGTTTTTATACAGTAAATAAAATATTTTTATGACCAAGATATCATGACAGTATTCTTATTCCTATTTTAAATGAAGAAAGCAGAACTCTTAGAGCTACACTCATATCCTGATCTTTTAATTCCCAATCTTTTGCTTTTACCTATACTTTAACTGGAATTCTAAATATGTTTTATTTCTTAATTCTACTACTACTTTGTAATGTCTTAGTTTTCTTTGGGAACACATTAGGGGTTAATATTGAATTGTTGTCTCTTATTCTGCATTATATCTTTCATATAAGTGACTGTGGTATTGCTGTTCTTATTAAACAGAAGAGTATGCTGAAGCCAAAAACATTCTAGGCAGGGATCAAATCAAGAACATAGAAAATTGCAAGGCGTTAGACTATGAATTTTGTCTTAAATAGTTTATAGAAAGAAAAACCTTTTCCAGAAAGGTTGATTGTACAGCTTTTCTTTCACATATGGCCAATTGCTATCCTTTTGACCCCAAGGAGTTCATGAACCTTTATAAATCTGTAACATACACATAGAGACTAATGTTGCTAACAAGAAACTTTAATTGCTACTATTATTTAGAAATCAATAAGTAATATTTGTGTTAGCCCTGTGCCAGATGTGAAGCCCATTGCCCTCACATTATGAAAGAAAGAAAGAAAGAAGAAAGAAAGAAAGAAAGAAAGAAAGAAAGAGAAAGAAAGAAGAAAGAAAGAAAGAAAGAAAGAAAGAAAGAAAGAAAGAAAGAAAGAAAGAAGAAAGAAAGAAAGAAAGAGAAAGAAAGAAAGAAAGAGAAAGAAAGAAAGAAAGAAAGAAAGAAAGAAAGAAAGAAAGAAAGAAAGAAAGAAAGAAAGAAAGAAAGAAAAAGAAAGATCAACTGTGAATATTTTTGGTAATGATTTATCCGTATGTGTTATAATTACTTCTCTCTTACATCATTTAGGAATTCTAAAGGTCAAATTGCTAGTTGAGTGTCTGCCTTCCTGAAGGAGGATATGTTAGGAGCTATTGTATACATTTACAGAAAAATACAGGAAAGGAATTTTATGAAATCAATAGCTGAACTTTTTGAAAACCCTAATGAGGGACTAATGAAATTTCCAGGCCTCTCCTCACTCAAAAGAAACAAGGGAAGTGTCACTTTGACATCAAAAACTAGCCTCTACATCCTTGAAGTAGTTTCCTTTTAAAAGAACACAAAGCAGGAAATGGAGGGGAGACTGGGGAAACGGATAACAAAATTTCTGCAGCAGCATGTGATCCATTTTAACCCTTTCAGGTGTAGATGATGCCAACATGTCATAGCATGTTATCTCTTAAATACTAAAAATTCCATAGTGTACTTTTCTAATTTTACTTTAAAGAATTCTCTCATAGTATATATTTTCTTTCTTTCTTTTTTTTTTTTTTAAGATTTTACTTATTTATTTGAGACAGAGAGAGAGAGCATGAGCAGGGGAGGGGCAGAGGGAGAAGCAGACTCCCCGCTGAGCAGGAAGCCTGACCAGAGCTCATCTCAGGACTCTGAGATCCTGAGCTGAGCTGAAGGCAGCCGCTTAACCTACTGAGCCACCCAGGTGCCCCAGTATACATTTTCTTTCCCAAATCAGCAATTCCTTTTCCTAACAGAAAACACATTTACTTCTGTGCTCAGGTCTATGTATCAAAGAAAGCTTTCTTCATGCATCTAACCAAATGATATAAAAGATCCAGCACAAAGTGGGTAGCTAATGAGAAAGGCTCTTGTGTACAAGGATCTTTTTAGTACTCTAATTTTCTTTTAGCAGCACAGAATCTGGTACACAGGACTGAGCTTTCATACTTTACACATAATGGGCACAAATTAGAATAGTGTCTCCTTTTGTGTGATTGTCTTGGCATTATGAGATGGTGCTTAGACAGGCATGTGAACTTGACAAGAGACCGTTTCATTAAAGAACCTTATACACTAAGTGTTCCACCTCTCTTTGCAAAACATATATGGGTGTGGATAGGAGCTTTCCTACACCCTAAATAGATTTCTCCTTCCTTATGTTTCAGCAATGCTGACTGAACAATTTGTTTATGGCAGCATTTCTCTAACATAATGATCTCAGAACCTGTTTATACTCTTAAGAATTATTGAGGACTCCCAATGACTTTTTGTTAATGTGGTTTATATCTGTCGATATTTAACAGGTCATAAATTTAAAGAGAGAGATTAGGGGCTTGTGGGTGGCTCAGTCTGTTAAGCATCTGCCTTTGGCTCAGGGCATGATCCCAGAGTCCTGGGATCAAGCCCTTATCAGGCTCCCTGCTCAGCAGGGGAGTCTGCTTCTCCCTCTCCCTTTGCCCCTGCTCATGTGGGCTCTCTTTTTCTCACTCTGTCTCTCAAATAAAAAAATAAAATCTTAAAAAAATAGATATTAATTTTAAAATAGCAATAATACTCCCTCTAGTAAGTAGGTGTAAATAACATAGTTTTATGAAAATATCTATATTTTTGAAATTGAAGAAGAATATCTGGCAAGAATAGTGACTTTTGACATTCTTAATTTTTTTTTAAAGATTTTATTTATTTATTCATGAGACAGAGAGAGGCAGAGACATAGGCAGAGGGAGAAGCAGGCTCCATGCAGGGAGCCCGACGTGGGACTCCATTCTGGGCCCCTCTGATCATGCCTGAGCCAAAGGCAGACGCTCAACTGCTGAGCCATCCAGGCATCCCAGACATTCTTAAATGTTTTTACAGGTTTACAAATCCTTTTAAATGTCCGCGTTATTTACTAATGTTAACTGGTTTCTTTTATCTGCTTCTTCATTTCATCTATTGAAATAAATTGTTTTAGTTGAAGTATATGAAGAAAATACAACCTCATGCAGATTTTTAGTTGGAAAAGAAAGGTGTATTTTAATACTTTTAAAATAATTGCATATATTCTTCTTTGCTACTTCACCAATACTTGACATGTGGTTTCTTAAAGGTTAATTGCACTACGGAATCTGTAATAACATCAATCAACTTTTTGAACTCCTTTATATTAAAATCCATTAGTTTAACTTGTACTTGGAATGAATATTTTATCATGTATTCTTTTATAAAATTATGCACTGGTCATATGGAAAATTTACTAAGCTATAAGATCTTTCTGATGTTGACACACTTCATTATACAATATTAAAAAATCATTTATTAATATTATCACCAGCCTCATCAGAAAAGTCTTCAGGCATTGGAAGCTGTGGAGCTCATAGTGATGAATACAAGTTTCCCAAAATTCTAATTTTTACTTGATAGGCTGAATTTCTTCACTAGCAACAAATGCTGTCAGTTTTTCTTTGAAGTGACAGGTTCACTTCATTCATTTCTGAGAAAGTATCTGCCAGATACAGATATATAAGTCTGAATAATCATAGTGTATCTATCTGTCATTCATTCAAGGAAAAATGGCATTCCATGAGAAAAGCATCTAGTTCAGCCTGAGAATCAAGCAATTGCACTAGTGTTTTAACTTGTCTAACTATTTTTTGTATGTACCCAACAGAATTGTGCTGTATGCATACTCCCAATTTTATTGCACATGCTTAAAGGGTTTTTTTTTGAGGGGGGGGATTAAAGCTTTTTAAAAAATAACTGTTTCATCAAGTACATCCTTAAGTGAAACCGTTATTTTTTAAAATTGTGATTATGTGGTGAAGAATACAATCACTATAGTACAAATTGGTGTCACTGCCCTGATTTGCCCTGAGGCACATCACTTTCACACATCATTGCTTTTGCACCATCAGTAAAATGTCAACACAAGGAAATAGGAACATAATGTCATACTATTATGAAAATAGTTTTGGACTTACTCTTGAAAATCTGTCAGAAGCTTCAAGAGACCCACAGATAATACTTTGAGATTGCGGATCTATAACATGAAAAGATTATAACCTCAATCCTCACATTTGCTGTTCATTCAAGGAAGTGTATGAATTATACATGATTTAGAAGTGTTCTATTTATATCTATACATAGCTACATAATGACCGCTACTGTGGTCATTATGTAGCTCACAAAATTGCATAATGATTGAAACTTTTATGAGCCAAAATGCACCTAGATTTATTTAAATTTGAATATGTCTGTTTTCTGTTTATTATTATTAATTGTTATCTACAGATAATACTTCCTGATTTTTTTCTGTAGGTCATAAAAAAATAAGGAGAAAAAGTGTGTTTTCTAAGACACCCATGGTTGTTCACATTAGAGAATTAAATAAAATATTATTCACTATTAATTAAACATAAGTGATTCAGATACTGAATATCTGAACAATCTAGACTAATCCATATTAATGATATTATATTTACTTTTCAGGTAATAATGAGGCCTAGTTTCATAATCTCATTTTAGTTCATTTAGTAAAGACTTTTTAAGATTCTGAACTGGTGGAAGGGAATGTGGCAACAGTAGAAAGATATAAGGCACAACCTCTGTTTACTGCTATACAGTGTTGGATATAATTTAAGGTGACAGGTGCTAAAATAAAACTAAAATATAAAGAATTGTGGAACTATGGAAGCAAATGGATTAATTTAACTCCACTCAGAGAATCATATAGAAAAGGGTCAACCTAGAGTTAATTCTTGGAAGACAAGGAATTAAAATAACTGTAACTACAATTTCACATATTCTGAATTAGGCCCTGTTCCAAGCAGTCTGTATATTTTTACTCACTTAGTCCTCATAATCACCCAATGAGTAGAAACCACTATTATCCCACTTTTACAGATAATGAATTTGAGTCATGAGTAGTCAAAAAACCTGCCCGTGGCCAGACAGGAAACAGTATTTGGAAGCATGTTTAAATCCAAGAAGTCCAGTTTCAGAGTTAATGCTTTTGATCACTAGACCGTTCTGGAATCTGAAACCACATGGAATGTACTTTACACTTGCATCCATTGTATACACAGGACGAAAGGGCATGCAAGCAGGAAATAGGTTGAATCTGGTGAGAATGTGCCATATATTGTTCTATTCCTCTCTGAAGTGGGAAACAAGTTCATCTTCCTCAGGTGAGAGAGATGGGGAAATGGGGAATCATCAGACACGAGTAGATACTTGAATGAGAATAGGGGCGCCTGGATGGCTCAGTTGGTTAAGTATCTGATCTTGATTTTGACTCAAATTGTCATCTCAGGTTTGTGATCTCAGGGTCTTGAGATAGATCCCCATGTTGGGTTCTGTGCTTAGCAGAGTCTGCTTCTCTCCCTCTTTCTCTGCTCCTCCTCTCCTCACATGTTCTCTCTCTCTCTTTTTCTCTCTCCCTCTCTTAAATAAATACATCTTAAAAAAAGGAGAATAGCCACAACATTGTATGCAGGAAGAACTACTTATAAATACAACTAAAATTTTATTTTAGAATAGCAGGCAAATTATTTAAATTCTCTATGCCTGTGCTTCCTTATCTATAAAGTGAGGCTGATAACTGTAATTTACATCAGAGTAATTTACATCAGAGTATTTACATCAATAAGGATTAACTGAGTTAAACCATGAAATGAACAGAGATGCTTGCCCAGAATAAGTACTTAAGTGCCCATTCTTCTTATTAACATTGTTATCATATATATCATAAAGTAATAAAGATACAGAGTTGCTGAATGAAGAGTTCTATATGAACAAAATCTTTAGTTTCATTTCTTAAAAATATTCATTCAGAGCGTGAATACTTTAAATATTTTTAAATACATCACTCAGGGGATCCCTGGGTGGCTCAGCGGTTGAGCGCCTGCCTTTGGCCCAGGGCGTGATCCTGGAGTCTCACGTCGGGCTCCCTGCATGGAGCCTGCTTCTCCCTCTGCCTGTGTCTCTACCTCTCTCTCTCTGTGTCTCTCATGAATAAATAAATAAAATCTTTAAAAAATAAAAATACATACATACATACAGGATTACTGATTTCAAGGATCCTACAATTTGGAGTTAGAGAAGAACATACCTTACAATTTCTCTGAGTGAATTTGTATCAGTAAATTTGGATCTTATATATAAGATGTGTTTGTTGTGGAACGCCTGGGTGGCTCAGTGGTTGAGCATCTGCCTTTGGTTCAGGGCGTGATCCCACGGTCCCAGGATCGAGTCCCACGTTGGGTTCCTTGCATGGGGCCTGCTTCTCCCCCTGCCTATGTCTCTGCCTCTCTCTGTGTGTCTATCATGAATAAATAGATCAAATCTTAAAAAAAAAAAACAAAAGATGTTTGTTGGTTGTGTCCCCAAATAAAAATGCCAGTTTATATTGCTGCAGTTCTTCAAAATATATAAAGCTTTTCCCCTGAAATGAAAATACTCAGAAAGCACAGTGAACAAGTACCAAGTCTGATGAGACTGCCCAAGCAAATCTAATCCAAGTATCCTGGAATATCTGTTCCATAATCACCCAAATGCCCTACATCTTCAGAACTTTATCTGACTAATCCTCTCTTATCTCAACCTTAACTAAAACCTGGTTCTTTCCAGAGTTGTCAGGAATTGTTCATTATTCTGAACAATTATGAAAACATAAATTGATATGCAATCTAATAGTGCTTGTGTTCATTTATCCAAGTTCCATAATATCAATAAAATAGACAAAGATTCTTTATTTGCCTGACATTTTAAGAGTTGCGTAAAATAGTTAATGTATAAAGTTGCAAAATGGCTAAGAGAGAAAGCTTTTAGAAAGTGAATAGTACCAACAAAACAGCTCCCCATTATTGAATGTTTACAGTGTACCAGGTATTATCCAGAGTAATTTACATGTATTGTGACCTATTAATAAATAGGTGTTACTGATTTTTCTCATCTTAAAAATGAGAAAGCTGAGTCTGATAGAGATTATATAACGATCTGTGGGCACACATCGAGGTTTTTTGAGAGGAAAGGAAAGTGTCAGGATTCTAAATTGTGATTATAATTACATCCCTTGGGGATGATCTGTAGTATGAATTCCTGCTATTAAAATGGTATATTTTGGGGATCCCTGGGTGGCTCAGCGGTTTAGCGTCTGCCTTTGGCCCAGGACAAGATCCTGGGGTCCTGGGATCGAGTCCTACGTCAGGTGCCCGGCATAGAGCCTGCTTATCCCTCTGCCTGTGCTCTGCCTCTCTCTCTCTCTCTCTCTCTCTCTCTATGTCTATCATAAATAATAATAATAAAAAATCTTTAAAAATAAAATATTTTTGGTTTTACATTAAAATATGGGTGGTATAAAATCTGAACAAAAATTAATAACTTCTATTTCTTAATGACCTTGCAGTATTCCAACACAAAAATTTCACTGCTTTTTGCTTTAGACAGATTTCTTACTATAAATGACTTAAAGTTTCTTTTCTTTGAATCAAAATCATCAGAGTCCATTCCACATGGAGTCTTTAAAACATGATCAGTTACCAAAACCTATCCATTTGCAGACTGATTTCAAGGAGATATTTTTAGGTAAATATAAAACCTCATCACTATATCAGTCTTATCACTCTGGCTCTATATATCCCTAATGTGTAGGCTAACTCACTTCTCTCACCTGAGAGACTACTCTACATAGTTCTTGCCACAGGAGAGCTGGTCCATCCTCAGTTAGAAGGAAAACTGTGCTCTCAGAAGTCACACAAACCCAAATTTAATTTTTTCTCACCCTATGGGTCCCTGACAGAATTATTTTATTAAGGGTCTCTCCTTCAAATTTTCTGACTCTATTTGCATAAATTCTCTTTAGGAGCAGCTTTTCATTTCCAAATTTTGCTAACTTTGCAATGATCATCAAAGAGAAGACCTCTTACTGAATTCTATAGTGTTTCATCTTTCATAAAATCAAACTATTTTCTAAAATCTAGGTTTCCACATCATGCATTGCTCTCCAGAAAATGGAGTTGTCGGTAAAACCAGATAAGCCAAATACCTTTATATCTCTGGTCGTGTGTACACAGTATTCCTGACCAGCAAGCTTCTTCTGTTTATTATGTAAACTAAGCACTTTAAATAGTCATTAGATTTCCTAAATGTGGTGAGGTAGGCCTGTGACTGTTTAGGAGTTTCTCCCAAATATCTAGACTTTAAACAAAGAAGTTGAAATAAACCAACTTTCAAACTTATACAATCTTTGTTACAGCTAGTATCTAATGACTTATGGGGAAATTGTTCATTCATATGTAGGATCTTAATTCTTTTATTTATTTTTTTTAAGATTTTATTTATTTATTTATTTATTTGTCAGAGAGAGAGCACAAGCGGGGGGAATAGCAGGCAGAGGAGGAAGCAGGCTCCACACTAAGCAAGGAGCCCCATGCGGGACTCCATCTCAGGACTCTGGGATCTTAACCTGAGCCAAAGGCAGATGCTTAACCAACTGAGCCATCCAAGTGTCCCAGATCTTTATCCTCTTAAATAATTGGAAACTTTTGTATTTCCATTTCTTGAGTTTTATTCTGTATTAATGCATAATGGATGAAATTAATGGAGAATCCAAACCATAATACTTATTAATGATGAACATATAATTAAATTTCAGCTGTCTTCCACTTTAATAGAAGCTATCTTCTCACCTCTGACTTTTGATAAAGTATAAATTATCTTCATAAATGAGGTTTTTATTGGATAGTATATTCAATAGAAACCTAATACCCAACAGAAACAATTTGATACTAGATACTATGAGCATGAACTTTGGAAAAACTGCAGTCAAGGATCTTTCTGGGTTTACTTATTTTTTTTAAGATTTTATATATCTATTCATGAGAGACACAGAGAGAGAGAGAGAGAAAGAGAGAGACACAAGCAGAGGGAGAAGCAGGCTCCATGCAGGAAGCCCTATGCGGGACTCGATCTCAGGTCTCCAGGACCAGACCCTGGACTGCAGGCAATGCTAAACTGCTAATCCACCCGGGCTGCCCCTACTTATTTTTTTTAAGATTTATTTATTTTTACAGAAAGAGAGAGAGAGAGAGAGAGCACATGTGCATGTGAGTGTACAAGTAGAGGGAAGAGCAGAGAGAGAGGAGAGAGAGAATCTCACACAGACTCCTGCTGAGCATGGAGCCCAACACAGGGCTTAATCTGACCCTAAGATCATGACCTGAGCTGAATCCAAGAGTCCTATGCTCAACCAACTGAGCCACACAGGCACCCTTATGTTTACTTATTTTTTTGAATAAAATTGACTTCAAACCTGAAAAATATAATTTCTATGAACAACTAATGCATATCAAATTAGCAAATGTTAGCATAAGAGTTAAGAGGATGGGCAGTATAAAATCGTTATTCCCATTATTACTTTCTATAAAATTAGGAATCCAGTGACTCATTAAAAAAAAATTGATATGTTGGACTTCATCAAAATTAATAATTTTGCTGTTTGAAAAAACCTTTAAGAAAATAAAAAGACAAGTAACAGCAGTCTCTTCAATGAAAACTGCTGGAAAACTGAATGGCTATATGCAGAAGAATGAAACTGGACTACTTTCTTCCACCATACACAAAAATGAACTCAAAATGGATTAAAGACCTAAATATAAGACCTGAAACCACAAGACTTCTAGAAGGAAACAAGCAGTAATTTCTCTGACACCTGCTGTAGCAACGTTTTTCTAGATATGTTTCCTGAGGCAAGGGAAACAAAAGCAAAAAATAAACTATTGGGACTCTATAAAATAAATAGTTTTGCAGTGTGAAGTAAACCACTGATAAAACAAAAGACAACCTACTGAATTGGAGAAGATAGTCATAAATGGTATATCAAATAAGGGGTTACTATCCAAAACATAAAAAATGTATACGATGCAACACCGAAAAACACGAATAATCTGATTAAAAATGGGCAGAGGAACTGAATAAACATTTTTGCAAAGAAGACATACACATGGCCAGCAGAAACATGAAAATATGCTCAACATCATTCATCATCTGAGAAATGCAAATCAGAACCACAACATATAGCCTCACACTTGTCAAAATAGTTAGAATCAAAATGACAAAACATAGCAAGTGTTGGCGAATATATAGAGAAAAGTATATAGAATATATAGAGAATCTTTGTGCACTATTGGTGGGAATGTAAATTGGTGCAGCCACTGTGGAAAACCTTATGGAGTTTCTTAAAAAAAATTAAAACTGAAGATACTATGTGATCCAGTAATTCCACGACTGGATATTTACTTTTCAAAAGTGAAAATGCTAATTCAAAAAAAAATATATGCATCCCTATGTTTATTATAGTATTATTTATAACAGTGAAGATATGGAAGCAACCCAAGTGTCCATTGATCAATGAATGGATAAAGAAGATGTGAGATAGATCTATATATCAGAATAGTACTCAGCCACAAGAATGATGAAATCTTGGCATTTGCAACAACATGTATGGACGGAGAGGGTATTATGCTAAGTGAAATAAGTCGGATGAAGAAAGACAAATACCATATAATTTCACTTATATGTGGAATCTAAAATGAAAACCAATGAATAAGCAAACGAAAGGCAGAAACAGACCCATAAGTAGAGAGAACAAACTGATGATTTCTAGAGCAATGGGGGGTCAGAGGTTGGACAAAATGGATAAAGGGGAGAGGGAGACAGGCTTCTAGATAGCAGTGAATAAATCACAGGGAAGAAAGGTACAGCATAGGGAGCATTGTCAACAGTAGTATAATCTTTGGTGACTGATGGTAGCTATATGTACAATGAGGAGAGGATTCCATATAGACTTGTTGAATCACTATGTTGTGTATATATCTGATAAAGGATTTGTATCCAGGACGAAAAAAAAAGCCCACAAATTTCAAAAATAAGGAGAACAAAATAACAACAAATAAAAATGGATATAACATTTGAAAGACACTTCACCAAAGATTTGTAAATGGCAAATAAGCACCTGAAAAGATGTTTAATATTATTAGTCATTGAAGATATGCAAATGAAAATCACAAGTAGATGCCACTATATACATATTGGAATTTATGTATATATTTACATATATATATTTATATATTATATATATATTAAGCCTTTCTAATATATATGTAAAAGAAAGGGAAAGAAAGAAAGACACTGACATTACTAAATGCACTGAGAAGGATGAAGGTCATTTACATTGCTATTTGGAATACAAAATGGTATGACCACTTTGGCAATTTCTTTTAAAATTAAATATGCCATTATCAAATGGCCCAGTAATATTATTCTTAAATATTTACTCAGTGAAATCAAAACTGATGTTCACAGTTTTGTACGTGAATGTTTGTAGCAGATTTATTCATAATTTCCCCAAACAAGGAACAACCCAAATGTTCTTCAGTTTGTGAGTAAATAAACAACCTGTGACACATCCATATAATGCCATATCACTCAACAGTAAAAAGGAACAACCTATTAATGCACATAACAATGTGGATGAATCTCAAGTGCATTATATTAATGGAAAGATGGCAGACTCAGAGGCTATATGCTGTTTGAAAGCACTTATATAGGGCACCTGGGTGGCTCAGTTGTTGAGCATCTGCCTTTGGCTCTGATCATGATCCCAAGGTCCTGGGATCAAGTCCCACATCAGGCTCCCTGCAGGGGTCCTGCTTCTCCCTCTGCCTCTGTCTCTGGTGTCTCTCTGTGTCTCTCATGAATAATTAAAATGTCTTAAAAAATGAAAGCATTTATATGACATTCTGTAAAAGGTTAACCTCTAAAAACATGCAACTGATCAGTAGTTGCCAGGATTTGAAGATGGGTGGTCCTAGGAGCAAAAGGGACTTTGTGGACTCAATGGAATTAATTCTTCTGTGCCTTGATTTCAATGATGGTAACATGATAGTATGTGTTTACCAAAACATCAAACGATCCATTAAAAGGGTGATTTTACTATATGTAAATTATACCTCAATTTTTTAAAACCAAGTAAGAAATCAGAATCACAATTACCAAACTCTCCATTACATGGGATAGCCTAAATAAATCTACATAGTGCAATTTTTTATTATTAAAATCTAATATGCCATGGCCTCCTGTTTTAGAAAACTAAAGAACATGCTTTGGTAATTCAGACCCAAAGCTTTAATCCTTTTTAAGGAGCTGAGACAAAAGCCGTTCATCTGCCTTAAATATCATTAATGTGACTATGAAAGCATTAATAATGCTAAATAATTTTTGTATAGAATATAGCTTTTTTGGAATAAAATTTTTCAAAGATCTACCATTTTTAAAGTTTTTATTTAAATTCCAGTTAATTAACATACAATGTAATCTTAGTTTCAAGTGTACAATACAGTGATTCAACAATTCCATACAAATACCTGATGCTCATCAAAACAAGTGCACTCCTTAATCCCCATCCCCTCACCTCCTCTCTGAAATCAAAAGTTTACCTTTTAAGGTCAAATTAACCCCCTGACTAGAAGCATTTCAACACTTCATTGGAATTATTTTTAGAGATCTGGAATCTCATAACACTATGTAAATTAATTTTTTTTAAATTCTCTTTGCTAATTTTTTGGAATGGTCCAAGTCAGTGGACATATAAACCTGATGTTCAAAGAGTCTGAAATAAAAACGTTATCTTTTCTCACAGTTTTGTGCTGCCTATTATTTCACTATGTAATGAAAATATCAATCACAAAATAACATTTGCCACTTCTTTTAGTTAAAATAATTTAGGCATATAGAACTTTAATTATGTGCGAAGAAAGATGGAGAAATTGAGGCAATATTTCAGATTAGACCTTTGCTGAAACTTGGCATCTCTTTTCTATCCAGCACTGACAGCACTTCTAACCGATAGCTTTCATGTTTTTCTAACTTTTTATCAAGTACTCTGTTGTTGTTTAGACGTGATGTAATACAAAAAATTAATAGGACATTTTATATTAACTTGGTGAGAAAGTAACGCTTAATACAATTTCACTTATCCATATAATCAAGATGAATTTCTTATGAGAAAGTTGAGAAACTACACCTTATGACCTTACTTTCATTCATTCTTTATCTATAATGAAAAATTTACATAAGATCTGAGTTGTGAGGTTATCTCTCATCCCTAATAAATTTTAGCAGTGGCATGAAAGGTATCAGTTGAATAGCCATAAGAAAGCTGAGCCTGGCAACTTTTTGTTTAGGAGTGAATAGCTCTTTTATGAATTCTAGGAGAAAACTCTCTCTCTCTCTTTCTCTCTCTCTCTCAATCTCTCTCTCTCTCTCTCTCTCTCTCTCACACACACACACACACAACCACACAGATTTTACAGAAAATTCTGAAAGTTTAATTGAGATCACAATAAATTACATTGAATGTTGGATCAATATTTCTTTACAGTTTTAAAGTAGTACCAAATAACATATATCCTTCGGCTTACTAGCTTCAGGAGAAAAAAAAAATGTGCATACACAAGGCATATTTTTTAGGAGGATAGAAAAAGCAGGGCCCATGATTTGGATGCATAAAGGACCTTGTATGATTTATCATTCATTGAGAAAAACGGTGTACCATCTACCCAAAGATTTTAAAATACCAAGCAGAATTTTAAGAAGACTGAAAAATAAAATGCCAACTTAATTAAAATAGATAAGTAAGTGGGGAGGTAGATAGAGACATAAGTAGATTGATACATGACGAAAAGTAATTTGAGTCTATACATATAAGTTTAAAGTATCTCACAAGTGATAGTTTTTCTTCAACAGCCAACTAACAAGTGATAAAAATCAGAATAAAGTTGCCTTTGTGGTATCTGAAAGAATTTCTAGCTTCTTTCTATAAGTTTCTTACACAGTAAAAGCAAAATAAAATTATCCTATTATTTTAGATACTAACCCAACTCCTAAACAGCTCCATTCTCACAGTCTAAAGAACAACAGGGTTTTTAGGGAATAATCTGAATGGGACATGGACTGCTATCCATTTGTTCTGTCCTTTCCCTGAATCAAATCCCGGGTTTCATAATAAATAAAACAATTTGTAAGGTCATTGGTAGCAACAAATTCTTTGGTTTCCGTTAGTCACCAGTCAAGTATTCTTTCCTAAAGGAGAATTATCTCCAATAATCTCTTTTTCCCCTTGTCCAGCCCTGTATTCTATAAATATTTCCTGTAATTTCTACTGTGATAAAGACACCAGATGATTAAAGACTGCTTCTTCCAGAGAATCTATATGATCTGGGGGCACCTGGGTGGCTCATTTGGTTGAGCGACCGACTCTTGGTTTCAGCACAGGTCATGATCTCAGGGTGGTGAGATTGAGCTCTGTGCTGGGTTCTGCGCTTAGTGGGGAATCTGCTCTAGATTCTCTCTGCCTTTCCTTCTACTCCTCTCCCACTTGCAGTCTCAGTCTCTCTCTCTCTCTTTCTCTCAAAATAAATTAATTTAAAAAATGATTCTATACAATCTGTAGAAAACAAGGAGGCTTCTGGCTAAATTATCTTCAGTATCTTCTAAAGGTATTTGCCTACAGTCTTGAAAATCTAATAGCAGTAGTCTTATTTATTTATTTATTTATTTATTCATTCATTCATTCATTCATTCATTCATTTTTGCCTGAATTATGTCAACTCAGGATGGCTGTCCTAAAAAATAGAAGTCCAGATTGACAGTAAAGAAAAAAGTTTTTGAAAAAGAACAATGAGAGAACTATGTTTAATCAAATAAAAGGATCTTATTAGACAGACCAAATCTCTCAACATATGGAGTACATGTGGGAGAACAAAATAATAAAAGAATCACTATGGGTAAAAATTTTGGGAACCATGAATTAAAGGCAGGACATCTTCATCTTCCAAACAGGAAGTTTAAGAGATGGTGTTTATAATGTTGTATAGAGATAAGAAAGGAACTTCAAACATCTATGTCTTCTTCAATTCAGTGGCTTTACAGAAAACTTTAGCCTGTAGTATTACATTTTAAAATGTTTATTGAATCGTTACTTCAAATTTGACAAAACAAGCAAAGGGCTTAATTATTGTAATTATTTCCAAGGAGTTTGAGGCTTTTTAGTGTAATTTGGGTATTTTAATTGATTGTATGTGATGCATTCAATGTCATTTTATAATTTTTAAGTTGGAAATGTCATTAATCAAATGATCTAAAATGTATTTTATGAAAAGTAAAATATGACATATTTATATACATTTTATTCCAAAGTCTCAGATATATAGCCAGCAATCATACATCATATAGTTTCTTTTAGTTTCAAAAATCAATGCGATTAATATGCATAAGTTGTTTTCACACTTCAACCTTTGTTTTAATTTTCTCAAACAAAAAATAAAATATATGACAGCAATTTTTTCACCATCTCTATTGAAGTAAAATTGGCTTTTAATAGGCCATTCATGTTGAAAATATAAACTTTTTAAAAATATATATATTTATTTATCTGAGAGAGAAAGAAACAGCATGAACAGTGAGAGGAACAGAGGGAAAGACTCTTCAAGCAGACTCTCCTCTGAGCCCAGAGCCCAGAGTGGGGCAATCTCACAATCCTGAGATCATGACCTGTACCTAAACCAAGAGTCAGGAGCTTAAGAGAGTGAGCCACCCAGGCGCCCCTAAAGTGTAAACTTTTATAAGTTTTGGTATATGTATGCCCTTGTGAAATTACCACCACAATTAAAATAATAAATGCACTCTACTATTTTTAAAGGTTTTCTCCTATACTTTTGAAATCCCTCCCTCCCACTATTCTTTATGCTCCACCATCCCTGAGCAACCATTGTTTGACTTCAGGGCCAGATACATGATTTGCAGGACAAAGTGCAAAATGAAAATTCCTTGTTTGAAAAGCAGAGAAAATTTTCCCTTAAAGGTACTAAAATCAAAGCTTTTTTTTTCTTTCACAGTCTCTCTCCTAGCTAGTCATGGTGTTTTTCTTTTGCTATTTAATGGCTTTCTAAATAAAGAAAAAATAAACTTTTAAATTATTAGCATGAATTTTGCCATTTATCTTTATGTTGTGCAAAGTCAATTTTAAATTCAAATATATAATCATTTAACTTAAATACAAAATTACCAAAATTAGACTATTCATATTTAATAGCTCATGCATTCATATATATCTTGTTCTTACCACAAAGAGTGGAAATGCTGCACAAAGCTTACTATTTTTATCCCATGTCTTGATACGTGCATGTTCTACCAACATTCTTGACCTTCAGATTGCTGATGAGTAAGGACAGATTAAAAAGAAATGGAACTATGGGTTGCTCTGTCTTTCCCTTCCCTTCTCTGCCATCATTCTCACCACAGTGTTGGCTAATACAAGCAAGTAGCAGGAATAAGAAAGGCTATGATAGGGTTTCTTGATTGCTTGTGTTTTTTTAAATGTCATTGCCTGCTTTTTGAGTTTGAAGCAAGTTTTAGTTTTTTTGGTAGTTTCTATTTATCTTTTTAATACATTCATTTTTTTTCTAGCTCCTTAAGCATATAAAATATACTAATAATAGCTTTTAATTTTCTTGTATGTTCTATCATTTATGTCATATCTAAATAACTCGATTGATTTTTCTGCTCATTATATAGATTGTGTTTCTCTGATCCTTTGCATGTTGAATAGGTTTTATTAGATGCCAGAGATTGTGAATTTTACCTTATTAGGTGTAGGGTATATTTGTATTTCTATAAATATTTTTGTATTTCTTGAACTTTGTGCTGGGACCCAGTTATTTTAAAATCTGATCCCTTTGAGTCTTGCTTTTAAGCTTTCTTAGGACCAGAGCTACATTTGTTCTAAGGTTAAATTCTCCCATTACTGAGGCAAGACCCACTTTGTACTAAAAGTGGTATCTCTGAATTTTAAAGTCTTCTGCTTTGGCCCTGGGTGTTGGACTGGCCCTAGGCAAGCTGCAGCTACTGTTTCTGATTTCTGTTTCTGATTTCATGAACTCTGTCCTGTCTGGTATTCTGCTCTGTGAACTCTGGATAAAAGGGATCCCTGTTTGTGTTCAAATCAGAAGACCAACAAGCTCTGCCTGGGTTTCTCCTTCCTCGGCCATGGTCTAGAAACTTTTTCCAGGGAGTAAGCTACAACTGTTATAAGGTTCCTGCCATTTTGTTTTCCAGTGCTCAGAAATCATTTCCCGTTTGCTAATCCTAATGGGTTAAATACTATTGTGTCATATATTTTGTCTCATTTTTTAGTTATTACAGATGTAAACCAGGTCCCTGCTACCCAATCTTGACTAGAAGCAGAGGTTCAGGTAAACTCGACTTTAATTTATAGATACATTTTTTGTTGTTTTTAATTTCCTAATAAATGTATGACTTGGAAATTATGGCTATTATTTCTTAAGCTTGTAAAAATTAACTGATTTATAACATCACGAAATTAAAAGTTTATATTTTCATTCTATGTCTTTCTCTACTTTGTTCAAAGTCTCCTGAAGTCTTATTATTCCATATTATCTCCTGACTGAAAACAATGGAGTCACTAGAGTGGATGTTAGAAAGACAGAATCTCAGCCTTCACTAATGCCTACTGAATAAAAATCTTCATTTGAATAAAATCCTGTATTACACACATTAAATTTCAAGAAGCACTGCACTATGGGGTATTTCATCAGAAGGCACATAGATCTCACTTTTAGTTCTGTGATAGGAGTTTCTAGTCAAGGGTAAAGAACTTAACCTTGCACACTGAGGCACCCCTCTTGGAATTGAACCATTATGTATTTGCATTCCAGTCTGACAACTTCTAGATGTGTAAATTTGGATAAAGACATTTTTAGTCTCAGCTTCTTTATCCACAAAGCAGAACAACTAACACTTCATAGGAATATTATAAAATCAAATTAGATATTACATCTAATGTCTGGCACATAATAACTTCCAAACAAATGGTAATTATGATTATCATTAGGTTATTACCCTGGAAGTTTCTGGAAGGGAAGGGTCATGTCAGTTTTACTGAATTTCTCACAACACCTAAGAGAGTAGATACTTAATAAAGGTTGACTGATTGATTGTAATGACATTTGAATATTTCTCTAGGTAATTAAGAAAAGAAATAAAAGGTAATGAAACTGCTTCTAATGAGTAGATTATATGCCTCACTGAGCAGTCATAATCATCAAAGGAGAAAATAGACTCTACTTTATTCATGTTTCAGGGCAGAGTATGTTCAACCTATTGATTTTCAACATTCATCAAGACATCACATGAAATTTTACTTATTTCTTATTCCATTTTAAGCATCAAAGTCAGTTTGCCTTAGTAGAATTTTTTATTAAATATTCCTGTCAAACTTTAATTGAATATGCAATGACCTTCATTGTAGTGCCACAATTCACCCTAATTATATTGTCTGAGTGATTTTTTTAAGGAAATGATAACCTAAATATGAAAGAAATTCTCCCTAGCTTGGCATAATTCAGTTTGCTGCTCTTTAAATTTTTAAATACAATAAGATATAATTCTCTTGCAATTTCCACAACACTTAAATATTTTGTTCCTAGATTTCATCTCCATAACCCAATTTTGATGAAATATTAGAACAAATCTACTAGCACTCCTTCACGTTGTTTTTCTTTTATGATATGTGGGAGTAATTTTTGAGAGATTATGAAAAAATATTCATATAATTGGACCACAACGGACTGAAATGGTATTACAACCACATTAAGAGAATAACAAATGAGAATTCTAGGTCAGAAAAAAAGACTTTCTAAGCATTATCAAAAGCAATGTAAAAATAACAGACAAGAAATATCAAAATGATTTTTATTTTAGAGAAAGAAAAGAGTGAGAGGTAAGGGGCAGAGAAAGAGGGAGAGAATCTCAAGCAGACTCTGTGTCCAGCATGGAGCCCAACATGGGACTTGATCTCACAACCCTGAGATCATGACCTGAGCTGAAACCAAAAGTTGGAGGTTTAACTGACTGAACCACTCAGGTGTAATTTTATTTAAAAAATTATAAAATCATTTAAAGTTATAATTGTTTAATTGAAATGTTATAAATAAAAATTATAATTAGTATAGATGTTGAGAGTGTTTTCTTCCATCTGACAAGTTAGAAGCTTTGGAAAGATCAGATATAAAATCTATTGACTTTAATAGACTCATTTGGCAAACTAATTAGTAGCCATAGGTATGCCTTGAAAATATGGTGGGTTTGGTTCCAGACCACCACAATACAGTGAATATTGCAATAAAGTGAGTCAAGTGAATTTTTTGGTTTCCTAGGGGACGTAGGAGTTACACTTACACTATACTGTAGTCTATTAAATGCATTAGCATTATGTCTAAAAAACAGTGTATACACTTTAATTTTAAAAAATGCTCTATTGCTGAAAAATGCTAACCATCATCTGAGCTTTCAGTAGTCATAATCTCTTTGCTGGTGGAGTCTTGCCTCAATGTTGATGGCTGCTCACTGATCAGGATGGAGGTGGCTGATGGTTGGAGTGCCTGGGGCAGTTTCTTATAATAAGACAACAATAAAGTTTCTTGCATGGATTGACTTCTTTTCATGAACTATTTCTCTATAGCATATGATACTACTGTTTGATACCATTTTACCCACAGTAGAACTTCTTTCAAAATTGAGTCAGTGTTCTCAAAGCCTGTGGCTACTTTATCAGCTAGGTTTATGTTATATTCTAAATCTTTTGTGGACATTTCAACAATTTTCATAGCATCTTCACTAGAAGTAATAACAGCCACTTTCTTTGCTCATCTGTAAGAAGCAATTCCTTGTCTGTTAAAATCTGATCATCCGATTACAATTTAAATATAATGATAATAAAAATTTTGAAATATGGTGAGAATTAGTAAAATGTGACATAGAGACATGAAGTAAGCAAATGCTATTGGGGAAATAGTGCCAAGAGACCTGCTCAACACTGAGTTGTTACAACCCCTCAATTTATTTTTAAAAAGCACACTATCTGCACAATAAGATGAAGCATGTCTATATCAAGTTTTTACATGAAAACTTGTTCTACCATAAATATGAAAAACATGTGACTCAATTAAAATAAATAAGATTTTAGAGAAATAAATAAGATACTATTTGTCTATAGCTTCACAGTTAAAAACATGTACCCAGAAACCAAACTTCTCAGATTTAATTCTTATACCTTTACCAATAAG
Source organism: Canis lupus baileyi (assembly GCF_048164855.1). Lineage (NCBI taxonomy): Eukaryota > Metazoa > Chordata > Mammalia > Carnivora > Canidae > Canis > Canis lupus. The sequence goes on along the minus strand of NC_132857.1, from coordinate 17,877,286 downwards.
CCGTTGGACCTTTTCTTTTTTTTTCTCTATGCCTTAGTTTGTTCATTTATAAAAATTGAGGTAATAGTTATAATACTTTTTTATTTGATTTTTATGATTAACAGAATTACTTTAACAATATCTGAGACAGAGCACACACCAGATAAATATTAGTGAATATTGTTATTACAAAATATAAAATTTTGCCTATATTGAAAAGGATCACTGTTGTATTTATAAAAATAGACCTATGCTCCTTATGATTATGTCCATTAATGTTCTGATCAATAGTCTTAAATCTCAAATTTCATATTTAACAATGAGAAATGAGAAAAAAATGATAAATGAGAAAAAATATTATGAAAGGTGGGAAATCTGATAGTGATGAAAAGAATAGCTTTGGATTGTGAAATCTGGGTGTACCATCCCTTAGCAGAACAATTTTGGTTACTACTTGTCTTTGTAAACATCAGTTCCAAGTTCAGAAAATGAGAGTATTAGTAGTTAACCACAAAGAACTATTATGAAGATTAAGCTATAGAAATTTAGGAGGTTTTTTGATACATAAAACCCAGCAAGTATCCAATTCCAATCTATTATACTTAGGATATAAACTTTGTTGGATTTGATCTCTGTCCTTAAAAGAAAATTGAATTATATTGTGTTAAGAAGATATATACCCTAAAAATAACGAAGATTGCAAAGTAAGCTATATACAGTGATAAATAAGGAGAAAAGCCAAAAATGATATTTAGGAAAGTATCTTATTTTGGCCTCAAAGGCTTTTATCCTGTCCATTGCCCTTCCTCCAGTTTCCTAGGTACAGAAACCCTCCCTTATCCACAAGGGATACATTCCAAGATCCCCAGTGGATGCCTGAAACCATGGATAATTCTGTGCCCCATATATACTGTTTTTTCTTACATATAGGTATCCACGATAAATGCAATTGATAACTTAGGCATAGTCAGAGATTAATAATAACTGATAGTAAAATAGGAAAATTATAACCATATACTGTAATAAAAGTCATGTGAATGAGATTTCTCTCTCTCTCCCATAGTATCTTATTGTACTAACACCCTTCTTCTTATGATGATAGGAGGTGATGAAATGCCTACATGATGAAATGAAATGAAATGAGGTGAATGGCATGGGCATTGTGAGGTAGCTTTAGGCTACTCTTGACCTTCTGATGTTATGTCAGAAGGAGGGCTATCTGCATTCAGACTACGGTAGATCACAGATAACTGGTAACTGAGATCATGAAAAAATGAAACAATGGTTAAGGGGGGGACTACTGTACTTTTTGGCCAGCTCTGGGGGAAGGGAAGAGTAATTAGAAACACATAAAGAGAAAGATCACTGGGATGTGTGAGTGGCTTAGTTAATTGAGTGATTTGTCTTTGTTTCTGCTCAGAATATGATCTCCTGGGTCATGAGACTGAGCCCCACACCAGGCCCTGTTCTCAGTGGGGAGTCTGCTTGAAGCTTCTCTCCCTCTACCCTTCTCCCTGCTGTCTCTCTCTCTAAAATAAATAAATAAATGTTTAAAAAGAGAGAGAAAGGAAAAAAAATCATCTGCAGTCCAGATTACTCATTCTAATCGTTTTTGTACTTTGTTGAAAGTTAACTTCCCAACAACAAATAGGACATATAAGGCATTCATATTAAAAATAAAAGTCTTAAAATACCATATTATACCACAGATAGATTCTTACAACAAACAAACACAGAAAAGTCTTTGAGGGAGGACTGGGAAACATGACCACCTGAATGTGGATCCCTTTCCCTGTACTCCCAATTTCTTTGCATCCCAAAGTCAAATTGCTGTTAGGGCTAATGGGCTGTTGAGAAATATTAGGCCCTGAATTGCATAGTTTCCCAGATGATAACCAATAACTAATATGATACTTTTGCCTTTATGGGTGATTGAGACCTTGTAGACTAGCTTTAACTAGAGAGATACCAGAAAGAAGCACATTCTGGGAAGACCCAAGTTTTCCTGTCCCTTGTGCTAAGACAGGTTTAAGAGCCTGGGGAGCAGATATCCTTCTAAGTAACCTAGTAGTAACAACTGGGAAACTTTCTGTCCATACACTTCCAGCCCAAAACAGAGTTATTTCAATTACCTGTGGGACTTGTGCCTTTAGAATCTTCCAATAACAAGCTCTCATACTCTGTGAGTTAATGCATCCATTTAAGGAATCCCAGAAAATAGAATGATCACTCAGGCTAGTAATCACACCAATTATTTTAACAGAAAATGTGAAATGAAGAATGGTTAATGATGTGTAGAATCGATGTTAGGTAACTGAAAGGCAAATGGAGAACTCCGAGCTATCATGGAAGTTGCAACTACAGAGAGCATGTACTACGCTCAAGGCTGGGGGAACAAAGAAAAAAACAGAAATACTGACACTTGGAGGAGAGGCCCCACAGAGCTAAAATTCAGCCCTCGGTGGAAGAGGTCCTGCTCTGCTAGTAATGGCATTTTTGAACCAGAGCAAGAGTCCCATGGGGCTGGGACCCAGACTTCTGAGGAGGGATTGTCAGCCGTCTGGTGCTGGTATATCTGAGGCATGATGATAAGGCTGGTCTTGTCAGTATTGGAAGGCTACAAACAAGATCCAGCTGCTTCTGTGGGTGAGCACAGCTGCTATCAGGGTGAAGAAGCATTGCTAGGGCGACACAGGAAACAGAAACTCAGAAAGCAGCAGAAATCACTGGTCCTTCTACCCTAACTGCTCTACAGCCTCCTTCTCCTTCTCCCTCTTCTTCTCCCCACCCTAACCCAAGAACCACTACACAGTTGAGTCCCAATCCTTGCATCACAAAGCTGAGAATAGAAGGGTATTTTTTTTTTTAGCTGCAATACAACAACTTAATAACTGACACAGCTTGAAAAAAGAAATAAAATAAAATAAAATAAAATAAAATAAAATAAAATAAATAAAAAAATAGAAACACACATACAAATAAAGTAGCAGGGAAGGACAAGTGGAAATGAAAAATAATAGAAAAAAATAAGTTGATTCAAATGTAGGAAAATAAAGAATCTTTCTATAGATGAAAGAAATGATGATGAAAACACATAATTTCCTAAACAAATCACAAATGAATTGGAAGAGAGCTGTTGCCACTGACATCTAAATTAGTGGCATGGAAAAATCCAGTGAAATAAATACCACAAAGCACAGGACACAATATAAATAGATTGAAATATGCCCCAAAAAAGGAAGTGTAAGAGATGGGGAATAAGGACCCAAGAGAGCTAACGGAATAGGAATTCCAGAAGTAGAATGAGTACATAGTGGAGAAGAAATAATTAAACAGATAGTAGAAGGAGATGTATTCGATCTGAGGAACTCAGTTCTGTCCACTCCAAGTTGTATTGCGTTCCATCTACACTGATGGCAAAACCAAGGAAGAAAAATCCTGAACTGAAGAAAAAGAGAAATCTGACAAGTTTCTAGGCATATAGAAAAATCACCATCAAGAGAAAAGGAAATGGAAGGAGAAAAGAGAGAGAGAAAGAGAGCCCTGGGCTGGCATCAGAATTCTAATTCAAAATATAGGCAGACGGAGGGTAGAAGGGAGTTAAGATTCTGTCCATTGGTTATGAAGAAAAAGGACTGTAACTCAAATCAAATAATTGAATAGTAAATATAGATTCATTTCTTCATAATAAAGATTCGATGATAAATAGGACCTTCAACACCAAAGAAGTAAATAATTAAGACAGAGTTAACTAACAGTAAATTATTTTAAATAAGGTGGATTCTCACAGACAAGTGGAATTCCAATTTCTCATAATAAGATAAGGAATAAGAAAATCTAAGAAGGAAAAAGAAAACATCAATTATACCACAAAGGCTAGTATGTATATTCTTAGTGTCTTTAATATATTCATTGGTGTCACAAATGTTAAACAATGAAGTCCTAGACTTAATAAAAATTAATGTTTGCTAGATGTGGAGAAATCTTTTTAATAAGAACAGAAACTCAAATTAGGAAAAATGTAGACACTCTTATATGAATATCTTCTTTCATATGAAAAATGGAAAACAATGCACAGAGTCCCCATTTGGGTGTAAAGCTACTTATATAAGCCATTTTACAGAAAATACGCCCAGACTTCAAACCTCAAAATTAATCTCTAAATAAGCAAAATTTGAGGAACGTAAAATGAACGCTAGCAAGTTAGGTTCTTGCAAGGTCTTTTAGGAGAAAACAGATCACCTATGTCATCTGTTAGCTCCACTTAATTTACAAGCTAAATGAAAACCCTAACTGCTAATTCATCCTAAACACTTCTAGAATAAAATATGCCATTTTATATAGTGCAACAATCATGAATCTAGGCAAAAAGATCTTTCTAACAATAAAGACATAACTATAGATACCATGGGCAATGAAGAAGAATGAACCAAGCCATTTTTAATAATGTGCCTAGAATGTGTACCTCGTTTCACGTGCAAGATCTTTCCTTCCTATGTGTTGCACTGTTGGTGCTCAGTAAATATTTTTTGAAAGATTGGTTGCCCCTTACAAGTAGAGCTGAAAACTTTTGCCTGCCTCACCAGCTTCCATTATCTTCCTTGCCTTCTGGAGTTTACCACAACCCTAAGTAAGAGTCAGGGCAGCCTGGGTGGCTCAGTGGTTTAGTGCCTGCCTTCAGCCCAGGGCCTGATCCTGGAGACCCAGGATTGAGTCCCACGTCAGGCTCCCTGCATGGAGCCTGCTTCTCGCTCTGCCTGTGTTCTCTGCCTCTCTCTCTCTCTCTCTCTCTATGTCTCATGAATAAATAAATAAAATATTTTAAAAAAAGGAATCATATGTACCAGTCACATGGTTGTTTCTGTTATTGTGTGTTTGGTGTGTGATTCTTTTTTTAACTTAAGTATAGTTGACACACAATGTTACATTAGTGTATGGTGTATGGCTTACACTAAGGTGTATGGCTTAGTGATTTGACAAGTTTATACATTACGCTATGTTCACCAAAGGCGTAGCTACCATCTATCACCATACAAAGCTATTACAATGTCATTGACTTATTCCTTATGCGGTGTCTTTTATTCCTGTGACTTATTCATTCCATGACTGGAATTCTGTATCTCCCTCACGTCTTCACCCATTTTGTCTATCCCCCTGTTCCCTCCCCTCTGGCAAACTTCCATTTGTTCTCTGTGTTTATAAGTCTGATTCTGCTTAATCTGTTTAATCATTTTTATAGATTCTACCTATGAGTAGAATTATATGGTATGTGTCTTTCTCAGTCTGACTTATTTCACTTAGCATAATACCCTCTAGGTTCATCCATGTGGCCTCAAATGGCATAATGTCATCTTTTTTATGGCTACCTAATATTCTTCTCTGGGTGTATATATATATGTATATGTGTGTGTACCACATTTTCCTTACCCGTTCATTTATTGAGGGACACGTAGGATGCTTCCATGTTTTGGTTATTGCAAATAAGTGCTACAATAAATATGGGATACATAGATCTTTTCAAATTAGTGTTTTTTGCCTCTTTGGGTGAATACCCAGTAGTAGAAATATTGGATCATATGGTATTTCTATTTTAAATTTTTTGAGGAATGTCCTGTTCCTCAAAATACTGTTTTCCACAGTGACTGTACTAATTTACATTCCCACCACCATTTTGTGAAGGCTCCTTTTTCTCCTACTTGCCAACATTTATTTCTTGTCCTTTTGATTTTAGCCATTCTGACAGGTGTAAGATGATACCCAATTGTGATTTTGATGTGCATTTCCCTGAGATTAGTGATTTTGAGAATCTTTTCATATTTCTCCTGGCTACCTGTATGTCTTTACAAAAATGTCTATTTAAGTCCTCTGCCCATTTTTTTAAATTAGGCTGTTTGGGGTTTTTTGGTGTTGAGTTGTATAAGTGCTTCATATATTTTGAATATTAAACCTTTATCAGTAGGTTGTCTTTTTGTTTTGTTGATGGGTTCCTTGCTGTGCAGAAGCTTTTTATTTTGATGTAGTCTCAAAGTTTATTTTCTTTTATTTCACTTTTATTTTCCTTACCTCAGGAGACATATCTAGAAAAATATTACTAAGTGCAATGTCAAAGAAATTACTGCCTATGTTTCCTTCTAGCAGTTTTATGGTTTGTGTTCACATTTAAGTCTTTAATCCATTTTGAGTTTATTTTTAGGTATGGTGTAAGAAAGTGGTCCAGGTTTATTCTTTTGCATGTAGCTGTCCATTTTTTCCCAACACTATTTATTGAAGAGAATAAATGTCTTTTCTCCATTATATATATTCTTGCCTCCATGTTTAATTGACCATGTAATTGTGGGTTTATTTCTGGAGTCTCTATTCCCTTCTATTGATCTATATATTTATTTTTGTCCCTATGTCATACTGTTTTGATTTCTACAGGTTTGTAGTATACCTTGAAATACAGTATTGCAATAGCTCCAGTGTTGTTTCTTCTTGGGATTGCTTGGGCTATTCAGGGTCTTCTGTGGCTCCATCAGATTTTTATATCATTTGTGTAAAATGCTGTTGGTATTTTGACAGAGATTGCATCCAATCTATAGATTGCTTTGGGCAAAATGCCTATTTTAACAGAATTAATTCTTCCAATCCATGAGCATTGAATATCTTCCCATTTGTTTGTGTCATCTTTAATTTCTTTCACCAGTGTTTTATAATTTTCAGAGATTTTAAAGTTGTATGTAAAGTTTGGGGGGAAACTTTTTTTTGTAGTTTGGGGGAAAATTAATGAAAGATTAAGTACCCAAAGTCTGTAGTATGAAAGCCATGGCTACTGACCAGCTAAACTAGATGTGTTACTTATAAGTTGCCCAGGGCAAAATTTTGGAAAGGAATCCTGGCTTTTTTGTTCTCTTTTCTTCTGTCACTTTCTTTTCTGTGTAGAGTATATGTCCTTATATGCTACCTGGAAACAAACTAAAGCAGTTAATACAAACAAATATTACTTGGTAGGTAGTCCACCATTGTAAACAGTCTGCCGCTCAGATCTATCATAGCCTTTAGCTCTGATGTTCTTTCTGTAGCTCTGCATCAGTGGAGGATTCAGGCAGATGGGGTTCAGGCTTTTATTTTAGTTTTTGCACAGATTGCTTTCATTGTTTAAGAAAATGTAGAAAATACAAATACATACAGATAATAAAAGAATTTATTTCTAAGGCCACACATATACATACACGAACAAGGTGTGAATAAATGAATAAATGAGGAATTAGCGAATGAATAAATAATTTAACAAAATTAGAAAAACCTCTCATTCCCTCACCTCTCCAGGTGTTTTCTCAAATGCTGTATTATTAGCAAGGTCTTCTCCAACTGTCATATCTAAATTGCAACATCTCTCATTCACATAACACTCATACATGTGCGTGCACACACACACACACACACACACACACACAAACACGTTGTATCTCACTTCTTGCTTTATTTTTCCTCTTTGGATTTATATCAGTATTTTTCTAGGTGTGTACCTACCCCCCACCACTACACAAGATTAAAACTCCAGGAGAGCAGGTATTTTCATCTCTTTCTTCAGCACTTTTACCCAACACTTTAACCAATGTATAGCATACAATGACTGTTCAGTAAATAATAGTACCATGAATGAATGAATATAAAAGCCTGATTGATTCACAACTAACTTTGAGTGCTAAGCACAATGAATTTAAATTTCAAAGTAATTTTGTGTATGTTTCCTTTAATGGTCTAAGAAAGAGTTAAGTTCAAAACAATGATTTATTTTTATACTTTAAAAGGTAAGGGAATGTGTAGAGTGTGGATCTTTGCCCTGAGGCAGATGTGCCTGCAGTGTTTGGGGGAAGAGCCAGGTGACCAGGGCTGCTCTAGCAGATTTAGGAGGTGGTGGTAGGAGATGGCATCAGAAGGCAATAGAAGGCCCAGTCACAGAGGGCCTTAATGCACTGATAAAGATTTATTTAATTTATATATGTATATATACATATTTTCTGAAAAGTTCTGAAATATATATATACCTATAATGAGATATCTATTGATATAGATAGATATCTATATGTAATTTTTTTTCAAAAAATTCTCAAATGTCAACTCTTCCTTGCTTAAAAATACTTGAAAAAGTAAAGATGATACAATGGCAAGTTCATTCTGAGCCCCCAATAAACTTGAAATCTTGAACACAGACATATAAATCATTAAGAAGACTGTTATCCGAGAAGTAAAGGAACTTACCCCTCAACTTTTTAAATTTTTTTTAAATTTTTATTTATTGATGATAGTCACACACACACACACAGAGAGAGAGAGAGAGAGAGGCAGAGACACAGCAGAGGGAGAAGCAGGCTCCATGCACTGGGAGCCCGACGTGGGATTCGATCCCGGGTCTCCAGGATCGCGCCCTGGGCCCCCTGCGCCACCAAGGGATCCCACCCCTCAACTTTTGAATCTTCATTTCTGCAAGTCTAAATGTTAAAGATTGATTTGAGTGGTATAGGAATTTTGAACTTAGATTCAGAAAATAGTTTCTTAAAATATGAACTAACATTATTCTTATAATCCAAATACCATTTAGCATTTTGGGACACAGGGGAAGGAGGAGTGCTAGAGAAATCACCCTACAATCCTTAGTATTTTGCCACATTTAATTTTGAAGGCATTTTCTGGCATCCCTCTCAGATTCTTCCACATGCCATATTTACATTCATTACACTAAGAAACATAATTATAACCAGTGGGTAATTTGTTTTTAAAAAGAAGAGAAAGAACCCACAACACGAAGCATGTTAAAAAAAAACCACCGAGAATATAATTTAAGTATTAGACTTAAACCAGTTAGTGTTAAAAAAACAGGCAGGTTTAAATCTACATCATTACAACATGACATGATTTGCCTGAATAATAAAAGACTAAATTTTCATAAGAAGCGACCCTTAAAAATGTATCTGTGTGCAGTTACATAGTTAATTGCACTTGAATGCTTTCTATCTGTATGCAATTGTACTTAGGACAAAGATTCCTCATTGATTATGGTCATTCTTAAATAGTCAATAGCTTGCTTGAAATTAACAAATGAATTTTCAGATGTGGAAATAGAATGGTTTTGCACCAGCTATACAAAACAAAAATACCCTACCCATTGATGTTTGAAAAGTTGTTTGAGGTTTTGAAGTTTTGTGTGTTTGTTTTTTTTAAATATCCTAAGTGGAGAGTCTCTTGCTCTCATTCTAGAAATTAAAGTCTGAGAGAGTTTGCTCTCCTTAAGTATAACTGTTTCTTTTTTATAAGATTTTATTTATTTATTCATGAAAGAGAGAGAGAGAGGCAGAGACACAGGCAGAGAGAGAAGCAGGCTCCATGCAGGGAGCCTGATGTGGAACTAGATCCCAGGACTCCAGAATCACGCCCTGGGTGGAAGGCAGATGCTCAACCGCTGAGCCACCTAGGTGTCCCAATATGACTGTTTCTAAAGCCATACTAATGTCATTAGTATTAGTGCACACTTACCAATGGAATCTTTGAAAAGTCTGATTAATTGAAATTAGCTTATTACTGAAATGGGTGGATAATAGAATAATTGCAACATTATTATGGTTTTTAAAAAGCTACACATAATGCTATATATATAAAGATATTATATATTTATGTATACATATATTTATATTCACTATATACCTATATAGTGAAAATACATGCAAACTATGTTGATAAAGGATGTTTCTTTTCCTTAAGAGAAATTCAAACTCAGGGTTTTGAGTTCTTACAATAAAACTACAAATAACTTAATCTTTATCCCTTAAAAAGAATTTAACTAAGTCCATTTTCAGATACATAATAAGGAACTCAGGGTATCGAATGATCAGTGACAGTGTGCATCACATCAGTTAAAAGTTGGCATGTGTTAAAATATATAGACTATATGGGGGAAATTTTTTAAAATAAAATTGAAAACATTCTCAAGTGAAATGTAATGTCAATGAAGGCACAAGGCTGGAATTCAAATCTTTCAGGTTAAAAAGTAAAATGAAATTCAAGTAAGGAAAAGCCAAAGGGTTCTTACCATGACTCCAAAATGGATGGATGAGAATGTTTTGTGTAAAATGAACATTCTTAAAGCTATACAGTAGGAAGGATGCTCTATATGGAAGTTGGGAGAACGAGAGGGCCAGGCAGTAGTACATGTTGAGACAGCCCCTTCTGTATCCATGTGCGCATCACCCTACCGAGTAATTGATATGGTGTTTGAATAATTACTATCAGCTCAAGAGATAAACTTGACTGATCTGAGGATAAACATATTCTCCCACACACCTGTCATTGATTAACTTACGTCTGAAAAATGTGTTCCAATTCAGACTAAGGAGATATGAGGAAAAGTTTCCTTTGGATCTCTGGAAAGTTTTCTCCTCAAAGTTAACAGTGGGAAGCTAAGCACTCACTCTCACTGTACACAAAGAATGCAGCCCAGACGCTACCGCCCTTGGCCACAACAACCATCCATTCATTCAGCCTTAGGATAAAGCCAACATTGCTGGTAAGCAAATCCAAAGGCCAACAAAGAATCCCGAATTGTTATCTTTGAATTCAAGAATGAACTGATCCTGAAACCAGGCCTGCTTCTGGAATTCTAGTTGCATGAGTTAAGGAGTGTCTTTACTGTTTAAGTACGTTTGATTTGTGTATTACTTGAATTTTCAGGGATTGTAACTGATATTTACTGTAACTCAGTAAATATTTGGCTCAAAGATAAAACTATACCAGGACAATCACCCGTAAGAGAGAAAGCCGCAGTAACAATGAAGACAAAATATCTACAATCTGTAGAATAAAGCAGAATGTGAAGGCATATTTTCATTCTTCTCTGTAGGCAGTCTTGGATAGCTACTTAAAGCAACAGCTGCCATTTGATCCTTAAGTGACTTCCAACTCTGTGATTACCTCCTACCTGGGATTTAGTATGCAGATTCAACCTCTAATCTGGGTTACAGGGAGTATTTCAGAGCTTAAATTTTGAACTCTGCTTGGAAACCTCTTTGAAGATGAGCCAAAAGATTAAAGTGGTGCAAATATCCTGCAGACGCTTACAGCTGTTCTTCTGTAGTTCATGTGGAGCTAGCAGTCACTTTCCCAATGTGACAAAAATCAGATTACATTGAACAACATCTTTTACAGGTTATCATATTCTATCTCCAAAATACCCTAAACTCCTCTCCATTTTTTTCTGAATTTTACAGCAGGGAAATACTAAAATTATGATTTCCTCTTAAGAAGAATACATGAATCTTAGTAAGAAGGAAGTTTTTTTTTTTTTTTTTTTTTTTTTGGGTAGCAGCCAACATAAGAGGTTCTACAACACTCAACATTTTCGCTTTTGTTTTTTTGTTACGTATAGATGCTTGGCTATAATTGCTATTGAATGTAAACCTTAAAAATGGCTTTCTTTAAGGGAGTATTTTACATTTTCTGGCCCAATTTGAAAATATGTTGCTTTTAGCATGAATAAAAATACACTTTTATGCATGTTTAAGTATTTTTATGAATACAAATTTCTTCAAAAATTTGTTCATTTCCTTTTTTAAATATTTTATTTATTTATTCATGAGAGACACAGAGAGAGAGGCAGAGACACAGGCAGAGGGAGAAGCAGGCTCCATCCAGAGAGCCTGACGTAGGACTCGATCCTGGGACTCGATCCTGGGAGTCATCCTGGGACTTGATCCTGAGACTCGGTCCTGGGACTCCAGGACCAACACCCTGGGCCAAGGGCAGATGCTCAACCACTGAGCCACCCAGGGATCCCAATATATTCATTTCTGAAGCTGAGATTGTGTGAGTGCTGAAAACTACTCAGTAGTCACAGTGGAACATCCTTAACAAGTGTAAATCTAGAGTAATTTAAGTCTAATGAAATTAAAATGAATCGTAATTAAAGACAATAAGTCAAATTAAACTTTCTAGTAATTTCAATTACCAAAAGGTATGTCCGTATAACTGGTATTCCATATTAAAGACCAAATTAGTCCCTTCAATTTATGTCCTAAGACAAAAAAATAAAAATAAAAATCAATATTCTTGCTCTTAACATACAAACATCAGTATTACAAGTGATCCTCTTTACATACAAAAACAAAAAATTAACTTTTTATAATGAAATATTGATTTTGCACAAATATTCTGGTTTCGGTGACAGAAAATGAACATATTTCTATTTGTATTTTAAGAATAGATTATTGAAGACTAAATTTACAAAATTACCATAAATAAGAAAAGTCAACCAAAGTGTGTAATTACATTGGTTCCTATCAAACAGCTTTTTTTTTTTCTACTCACAGCCCTGAATGTGAGACTTCATTAAATTTCAGCGTTTATATATATCATTCATGTAAGCAATTTTTTTCACTATGAGTTACTAATTCACATCATAATCTTTTTTGGGTTGGAGGCTGGTGTAGCTCTTTCGAATACTTAGGCATTGTCTCTCTTTCATTAAAATACATTTGTACAGGGATCCCTGGGTGGCGCAGCGGTTTGGTGCCTGCCTTTGGCCCAGGGCGCGATCCTGGAGACCCGGGATCGAATCCCACATCTGTCTCCCAGTGCATGGAGCCTGCTTCTCCCTCTGCCTGTGTCTCTGCCTCTCTCTGTCTCTCTGTGACTATCATAAATAAATAAAAAAAAAAATTAAAAAAAAAATACATTTGTACAATTCCACATAATCAATATTATTATCTCCAGTTCCAATAAACACCAGAAAAAAAATCACACAAAGAGCTATTTTTCATTGTAATATTTACTTCTAATGTATAGAAATATAAACTCTATAAATATGAAAAATAAATATTAACAATGACCGATTTTACATTGCCTCTTTTATTGATAATTAAAAGCAGCATTTTTCATATATCAAAAATGAATTTATCTTAGGAAAACATATATAGGTAAAAATACAATGAAACAATATGAATTTTATAGAGCATTATTCATCATATTGTTAAAACGTACAAGAATAAAAACAGTAATTTGCTTATATATGAGGCCAGTGTGACTGAGTCACCATCACGTGCTGAATCTTGTTCTGCCTGTATTGGTTACAGGTTTCATCCATCATCCACCATAGGGACACCTACTCACCTGCAGGCAAAATGGCTGGAAGTGGTTGTATATGCTCTAGCTAGTGTTTCCAGGTGAAACAAATTACCTCATACTGTTTTCAAATCTATATTTATTTCAATAATGCCACACACTAACCAAATGATTGAAGTAGTTTAGAGTTGCATGCATATTTTCAACCACTTCGACAAATAAAGTGCACTACTTAATTGCCAGATATATTTTTTACAAATCGAAAGCATATGGGTACTATGGAGAAAATATGCATAATTGAGAGCATAAGAAAACATCAGCCATTTGTGCAGCAATGAATAGAAGAGGACATTTTGAAAAAAAAATTAGGTACTCAATAAGCATATGAAAAGATGCTCAATCTTATTCTGTTAAGAAATAAGGTAACCGGGATCCCTGGGTGGCGCAGTGGTTTGGCGCCTGCCTTTGGCCCAGGGCACGATCCTGGAGACCTGGGATCGAATCCCACATCGGGCTCCCGGTGCATGGAGCCTGCTTCTCCTTCTGCCTGTGTCTCTGCCTCTCTCTCTCTGTGTGTGTGACTATCATAAATAAATAAAAATTAAAAAAAAAAAAAGAAAAAAGGTAACCTTCTATATTAGCAAAAAAAATTTAAACCTTTTGAAATATAGTATTGGTCAGGATATAGGACAACAGTCATACACTAGCGGGGAGGGGATCAATGTTGGTGTCATGTATTTGGGCAGACTCTTGTGTGGGCAAACTCAAACTAGTACAGATTCCTTTGACCATGCACCTTGCAAAGATATATATTCTTACAAAGAAATCTTTGCACAGTTATGCTTAAATGCATGTAGTAAGTATACTCATTTCAAGATTTTTTAAATAACCAAAAAAGGGGGGAGCAACTGGTTAAAATTTTTCTTTCTTTTATTTCTATCTTCCTTCCTTCCTTTTTCCTTCCTTCGGTGTAAGGCTTTCCTTCCTCTCATTCATCAAAAATTTAGCATAATGTTTTCTGTGTCAGGTATAACATGGATTCATAAAGAGTCATTGCAAAATTTTACATAGTAATCTAATTTTTTTAAATTTTAAATTGCTCTTAATTTCAAAAAGATCCCTTCAGTTGTGGTGTGGGTAACAGATTTGAGGAAGCTGATAATGGTAAGAGGACAGAATTCATGGACATGGGCTTAACAGTTATACACAATCAAACCTAGGGATATTGTGCAGATAAAAAAAAAAAAAGAATAAAATAGATCTACCAGTGTTGATTTGGACCAAGAGCCACATTATAATAATGTTATAAAAAACAAAGAATGTGTGTGGAAATACACAGGATTTGCCTTCAAGAAGAATAACAAAAAAATTAACATTAATTACTCCTAGCATATGGAAGTAAAATTAAAGAAATGTAGATATTTTATCTCTTTTAGTTTCTGTATTGCTCATATTCTTACAATAATTTATATGACTTCTACTATTTTTTAACAGAATTAACTGGCTTGGGATTACAGGCTATTTTGGTTTTTAATATATTATAAATTAAAAGTAATTATAATTACCATTTTAAAATGTTTTCTCCAATTATATTGTTCTTATAATTTATCTCAAAAAATCATAATTTTTTAAATGTATGACAATTTAGTCTTAACTTTTTTCCTTAATTTTCTTTACCCTAATAAATAAGGAATTAGGAAACACAGTTCATACGATACAATTTAGGGGCACCTGATAGCTCAGTTGGTTAGGTGTCCAAGTCCTGATCTCAGCTCAGCTCTTGACCTCAGGGTGGTGGATTCAGGCCCCATGTCGGCCTCCATGTTAGATGTGCAGCCTACTTTTTAAAAAAAGGATATAATTTAAACTGAAACAAAAAAACAAAACTGGAAAGCAGGAATGTTTATTTCAGTTCCCTTACAGTTTATTGTGTTATCCAAATCTGCATATTACCCTCAAAATGGGCATATATTTTTGCAAAAATTTGATTTTACAGAGTCTATCTTTTAGATACACACTTCGTGTCATTTTTGCCTGCAAAAGCCACGATAACACAATATTTAAAAAAAAAGATTTTTATTTATTTATTCATGAGAGACACACAGAGAGAGGTGGAGAGACATAGGCAGAGGGAGAAGCAGGCTCTCTGCAAGGAGCCAGACACAGTACTTGATCCCAGGA
This sequence comes from Canis lupus baileyi, assembly GCF_048164855.1. Lineage (NCBI taxonomy): Eukaryota > Metazoa > Chordata > Mammalia > Carnivora > Canidae > Canis > Canis lupus. The sequence goes on along the minus strand of NC_132857.1, from coordinate 17,862,034 downwards.
CCCCAGGATCATGACCTGAGCTGAGGGCAGATTGAGCCACCAAGGTGTCCTCACAATAAATACTTTCAGTGATACCATTACACTAGAATAGAGAGACTCGAAATAAGATGAATTTCCTGAATTTCATGTTTGGTAAAAGATAAAATCCTAAGAAAAGGGATTAAGGCCATCTGCAAGAATACTTGCAGAATGCTTATGGTGTCAATTTTGGCTGTTTTAAATTTTGTTTCATGCAATATTTGTCCTTTTCTAAATGGCTTATTTAACCTAGCATACTGTCTCAACTTTCGTCCATGTTGTAGCATGTGTCAGAATTTCTTCCCTTCCTAAGGCTGAGTAGTATTCCATTGTATGTATATACCACATTTTATTTGTCCATTCATCCATGGATGGCACTTGGGTTGCTTCTGCTTTTTGGCCGCTGTGAACAATGCTGCTATGAACATGAGTGTGTGGGATCCCTGGGTAGCTCAGTGGTTTAGTGCCTGCCTTCAGCCCAGGGCATGATCCTGAAGTCCCGGGATCGAGTCCAGCATCAGGCTCCTTGCATGGAGCCTGCTTCTCCCTCTGCCTGTGTCTCTGTCTCTCTCTCTCTCTCTCTCTCTCTCTCTCTCAATCTCTCATGAATAAATAAATAAAATCTAAAAAAGAAAAAGAAAAAGAACATGAGTGTGCTAGGATCATCTGTCTTAGTCCATCCTTGCTTTCATTTCTTTTGGGCATATATCCAACAGTGGGATTGCTGGATCATATGACAACCCTGTTTTTAATTTTTTGACAAATCTGATGGTTAAAAAAAGATCAATCTTGTGTTATGTATATTTTACCCACAATAAAAAACAAAAACTGGAACAATTAATTCTAGCTTGATAGAAAGGTTTTTATCTCACTGAAAGCTCCCAAACTCTGTGCATCAGAGCAGCTCTGACAACTCCACTAGCCTACCTTCCCACTCTCATACACAATCCATATTGACTTTTCTGCGTCCTGACTTGTATATCTTTCAATTCCATAATCTTATCTTATACCAGTCTTCCCTTCCTAACAGGATGTGTGTCCTACTGCACATACAGCCACTTTAGGACATAGAAAGGATTCCACCTCCTCAGATCCAAGCAGTTTATTATATTTTCTCAGATTCAAAATAGTTTAGAAGTCAGAAACTCTGGGTCTGATATCTTTCTCTGCCATTTACTCAAATTGTAAATTTTCAAAAATCATTTAACTTTTTTTCCTGCTATTTACTCATTTATTCATTGTTTAAAGATTTATGTATGTATGTGAGAGAGGGGGGAGAAGGAGAGAGAGAGAATCTCAAGCAGGATCCCCACTGAGCTAGGAGTCCAATGCAAGGCTTGATCTCATGACCCTGAGATCATGACCTGAGCTGAAACCAAGAGTTAGATACTCAACAAACTGAGCAACCCAAGTCCCCCTCATCATTTTTTTTTTAAAGTATTGAACACCAGTAATTCTCCAGAAAATATGCCAGGTGCTAAAAATGCAAAGAGATCATGACAAAACCTCTGTCAAGAAGTTTGCAGTTTCTGGGCAAAAATAGCTGCCTAATACCCTTCACCCCTTCACAGGGATAAAGTAGGTAACTTTTTAAAAGCAGTCCATGAAAAAGGGCTTTGTATACTGTCAAGCATTAAATGCATGAGGTGCGATTAGTATTACTCACACTGCCTCCCTGTTAGACTTTGGGTGCTCTCAAATCCACATAAAAAAAAAAGACAGAGAAGGAGATTTTAACTAGAGTAAAGAATACCATTCCTTATTTGTACAGCAAAAGGAACAATGACAGCAACAAAAAGTTGTGACAAGTAATGATGTTTCTTAATATGAAAAATCTAGCCCAATTTAAACATCTGACTTATCCAGATTTTCCTTGCTTTCCATGAGCCACGTATTTATATTTACTGATGACTCTCAAGATGTACATAAAGGGAAGTTCTGCACAGCTTTCTTTCCCTTTAATTAAAAATGAAAACAGCAACTAGAAAAATAATAGCGGAAATTTAAGCCCTGCCTTATGAGGACATTTAACATGTCAGAAGAGGTTCTACAGGCAACCATCTATGGGTATACCTTAATTGACCTTATACATCAAAGAGCTGACTAAATACGGTGTGTTTGATGATAATTATGCTAATTCAGTTAGCCACCATTGCTCATTCTTCATTAATTTCTAAGAAATAAATTTTGTCTATATTTTCTATGCAATCCTGTGTTAAATGTGAATGTCAGTTCCATAGTTAATATCAGCAATTAGATGCCCCAGTTATCTCGGTGTCAGGTACTCTATTAACAATGCAAAAATAAATGAGCACTGGTCTCCATTCAAAAGCAATTTAAAAAATGTTTTATCCTGGTTGCTACATTATTAACAAGTAATGTTATGCCTTGCCGCTGAGAAGCTTACAAGTCAGGATGAAACACTGTAATTTGAACTACTCTAAATAGTTTAAATATTGGCTCAACTTGCAAGATAATATGGGGAAGCAGTTGGAGAAAACAAAATGTCCGTAGCATCCTTCAAACAGAGAAGTGTAGAGAGGAGTTTGCTACTTGGTTTCAGTTTCAGAAATTAGCAAGATTATTTGGAATGATCATTGGGATATTTGTATGGAAGCAATAAAATATGTATTAGTTGTGACCAGTGTTAAAATGTAAAGTCCTTCATTGAACAGATGTTTCAGGAGACTGGGAAGTCGGGGAGGCTGCTCCCAGAAAGGGATACGCATAGAGAGATGAAAGGAGAATTAACACTGGCAAAGTCAGGAGAGTGAGAAAGTGTGACAGGTATATACAGAGCAGCAGGTACAAAGCACAAGATGAGCAAGAAGAGACATATCTTTAGAGTAACTCGGTATTTGAATATTAAAGGCAAAGGAGAGAACTTGATAGATAAGGCTGGAAAGTTATCAGAGAGCAGATCAAGAAGGAGCTTGCATAGAGTCTATTATGCTGAGCAAAATAAGTCAGTCAGAGAAAGACAAATACCATATGATTTCACTCATAGGTGGAACTTAAGAAACAAAACAGATGAACAGAGGGGAAGGAAGAGAAAAAAAAGGGAGAGAGGGAGGCAAACGATAAGAGACTCTTAACTATAGAGAACAAACTGAGGGTGTGGGTTAAATGGGTGATGCGCATTAAGGAAGGCACTTGTGATGAGCACTGGGTGTTGTATGTTAGTGATGATCACTAAATTGTACCCCTGAAACCAACATTGCACTGTATGTTATCTAACTAGATTTTAAATAAAAACTTGAAACAATAGCAACAACAACAAAAAAAAGGAGTTTGCAATCTATGGAGTTTTGACCTTTTCCTGAAACAATGCAAATGTCCCAAAACGTTTTAGCCAAGAATGGCTTCATGTGTTTAAAAAAAAAAAAAAAAAAAAAAGAGTAAGATGATAATTGAGTTTTTTCTAACCATTTTCGAAATGCACTTGCAAACCTGAAACCAGGAGGCCTAAACTGCGATAACTTTTCAGTGCCCTGCAGAGATGGTTGTGTGAAAGGCATTGTGTTTGGGAACTGAGTGTGTCTTTATCTCTAAAACAACAGAATTTGCTTCAGAAAATAAATCACTTCTCCCACCCCATAGACAGTCAGGAAGAAACTGCAGGACGGAAAGAGAAGCCAGATGTGCACTTATTAGAACTGGTGAAAAAAAAAAAAAAAGCCACAGAATGGCAAAGATGTCTCTTCAGACATGTGTGCCTGACAAGTGGTAGGTGTTTAATGAGTAGTTGCTCACTGAAAAGCACATTGGTACAGACCATGAAGAACAGAAATTACAGAGGAGACATGAATGCTGTGTCAGAGAGCAAGGTTGCAAGGACTAAAGGAATGGTTTTGAAAGCAGGAAAACTCGAGAACGAGATGGGAGTACTAAAAGACAGCTGGAGGGAAAGGAAATGTGTAATCGTGATTTATTCTTGGAGTAGCAAAGTCCTGGTGAAAAAGAGAACCCTGAGGAAATTTAAGAGAGGCTGTCAACCAGCTGGGGTACACAGAAGGAGGCGTGGAACAAAGCTACACAGCCCACAAGAGCCCTGAAGAGCGAGACTGACTTACCTGAAAACTTAGCAAGAGGAATTGATGCTCCAAATGAAGCAAACCCGAATAATGTAATTATCCGTTTGGGTCTCATGTAAATGCATAGCAAGTCTGCTCTTCAATTTTCCCATGAGGAGATCAAATTTATGTTAAATAACCAGTGTGGGTTGAAAGTCCAAATATGAGAACACTAATCAGACTTTGTCTCCAGCAGAAATATTTGAACCTGGATAGATTTATAGGCAGATTGACTCCTTATTTTATTATGAAGCACCCCTAGCTCTACTACCCAAAGAGGTCACCAAGCCAGCCTGAGAGGTCAGTTCTGAGGCTGAGAATAAGGAACTCCATCACTTCTTGCCTTACGTAGGTTTAACAACTATGGACAGGCAATGAATGGGATGGAGGGAGAGAAAAAAAACATCATTTTCCGATTAAGGGTAATTTTTGAGAAACTATAAAACCTCGTATTTCTATTTTATAATATGGAAAGCAATTCTATATCTAAAATAAATTATGAACCATCTAGTCAGCTTGTCAAATGGATCCTTCCTTTTCAGAGAATTTTTTACTACATTCTTCTTAGGGAAATTCAAATATTAATGTTGTTCTTATTCTATAATGATCCTTTATCGGCTAAGATTTATCAAGCACATACTATATTATAAACTATGTGTTAAGTAACTTCCATGATCTCATGTAATCTTTATAATCTTCATATAAAGTAAATATCAGTATTATTCCCATTGAGACAAAACTCCACTTCTATTAAACCTCAGCATCCATGTCATTAAATCTTATTATGCTCCACTTCCTTTTTTTCTACTTACTTAACTTTCTCTCTTACAAGAGGAATTAGATTGGGTTTCATTGTTGTAGCTATTGAAGGACAAAGTCGGCAGGGGTGAGGGGATATAAATAGATTTATTGACCATCAACTTTGCACCAGACATCACTTGGATGCTTTCCATACTATATTTCACTTAATGTCAACAACAATCCAAGGAAATTACCAGAACTTGCTACATTACATAAACAAGGAAACTGTTTTTGTGAGACCATCACTTGCTTAAGGCTCATCAGTTACTAACAATGGAACTGAAATTAGAATATTTAACTCCAAATCTCACTAGTAGAACTATTGCTTTATAGGTTTTCTCCCAAATTAATATTATATACATGTTTCTATCAAGTATGGAAATATAATACCATATGATTTCACTCGTATGTGGAATTTAAGAAATTTAACAGATGAATAAAGGGGGAAAAAGAGAGAGATGAAAACCAGGAAATAGACTCTTAACTATAAGAGGACAAACTGAGGGTTTGGGGAGAGATGCGGTAACTCAGTGATGGGAATTAAAGGAGGGCACTTGTGATGAGCACTGGATGCCATGTGTAGGTGATGAATCACTAAGTTCTATACCTGAAACTGATATTACACTGTATGTTAAGTAACTGGAACTTAAATAAAAACTTGAAACCAAATAAATAAATAAATAAATAAATAAATAAATAAATAAATAACAAAGAAGCACTCCTTAATATTCTAACTCTTGTATGCATCGCTTAAAAATATGCATGTTTTTTCTACAAGATTTGTAGATTTCATCCATACCCTGAGACCATCTCTTTCTCTATAGTTACCAGATATTTTTACTTATTTTATATCCTATCTTGGCTCATAAGAGCAACCAGAGAAAGAAGTTTCTATATCTTTTACACAAAGAAATGGTGCATTTGTAAAGAATTGACAAGACAAAGGGGTTGGGACTGGGAGTAGTAAATCATGAAGTAGTAACTAGGAAGAGTTGGTTTGTACTGATATCTTGGCTCCAAAACTCCCCAATTCTGGTGAATGTCTTCCTTCCTTTGGGTCCTGAGAGAGTACCTCTTACATGGTCTGTTTCAGGCAAGAAGGTGGGGGGGCGGGGCGGGCAGGGAGACCTTGCTTCTACCATTTTCTCAAATTCCTTCAGCTTAAGATAGTCAATATCACAATGTGCCACATTTTGGGGTAGTGTTTTCTGAACCCCATCACCAACTTACCTCCTCATATGTTTTCCTTCTTCCAGAAACCACAGCAAAGGCATGTCACACAGTTGTGCCTTCTCCGTTAGCCTCAGGACTGAACCCAGAATTTCCCCTCAGTGGCTCTGCACAGCTTGCTGAGTTCTTCCTCCGGAACTGTGAGTATAACAAAATTTTAGAACTCTTTCTGGTTTCTCTCTCTTGATCTGCATCACCAAACCTCACCCAAGGCAGCATGGGTAAAACACCTGACCTCTACCCGTTAGAACCCTGAAGCAGCCCTCTGCCACCAGTCAGGACAATTAAAAATGTTTCCAGGCATTGCCGAATGTTCCCGTGGGGGGCGGGTGGGGGGACATAATTGCCCTCAGTGGAGAACCATGGCTTTAAAATATTCACTGTCAACCTCTGACCTTCAGTTGTGCTTTCCAGACATCCCTTATCTCAGCTTCTCCAACAATAGCTTAAGCCCTTAATTCTGAATTAAACTTATATCTGGCTTATGCAGAATAGCTTCTGTTTTCCTAACCAAAGCTGACTAAGATATGTTAACCGATCATTTTCTTTTGCATATGAGTAATCCAAAATGAATTTAATCTAGTCATATAAAATATGCAAAAAGAACTTAAAATTTCACATGGTTTATGATATAACCTGTTCCTTCCCCACAGATCCTTTTTTATTTTTTCCACTATTACAGAATCCTTACTTTTCAAAGAATTTTATTTTCATATTTGGAAAAAAATATATCCATGTTCTACCATTGATTGCAGTTTGAAGGAAAATCTAACCTGTTTGGCAAAAATTATTTCTTGGGGGAATAGCTGCTGGCTTATATTTTTAGAACATGTTTATGCAAGAGGCAGATTATAATTTACCAAAATGCTAAGTATAAAAAGGCCAACCAAAAATAAAAGCATTTGATGTGGTTGTGGTACAGATTATTTTGTACTATGGATGCATATGTAAGACACATGAGAGAGAAAGTGGTATTTTTCCTTAATTGTCAATGGCCTAACTGGACCAGAGCCGAGAAGAAGTAAACAGAGAGAACTAAGGCTTTCCATGCCTCCTAAACTGGGCCAGATCTATTTGACATTAGATCTTATTGACAAAACAAACAAATAACAAGGATGCCCTCTTCTCATTTGTTCCTTGTAATTTCACCTCCACTGCAGTTTGATTAATCTTCTCACAGATGAAAGTTTTAAAATTTTACCTATTTATACAACTGTGAAGCTTCATGGGCTTTGAAACTCTCCAATGGAGGGTATTATAGAGGCGCCAGGTAAGAAGAGATACAGTATAAATCTTGACTGAATGTTTCAAAGTATAGAATTTCATGCCTTTCTTCTCCCATCTGTGCTCTAATCCTGCCTCTGAGAAACAAAGCATCAGGGGCACTTCACAGTGTGGTGCAGAAAATATAAATAAAACTTAAAAAAAAACCCTCTTCTTCTGTAAGTCGGCACCCACTGAAGTCATGCCAGCCTGTGAATTACAGTTTGCTGAGGCTTTAGAAATGAGGATAAAATTGCAGGATATTATATCCCATGTGAAATGAAGAAATGTTTCTCCTTGTTATATGCCATATAACAAAACAATACTCTGACCTAAATTGATTTGCTTTCTAAAAGACTTTATGTTTCTTGGCCTCCAAGATCTTTCATCCATATTCATCAAATTTGTTGTACAAATTTTATAACATTCAAGCTGTGGACCGAATGTGGTACCAATCACAGTTCTGGGTGTGGTTCTATCCTGATTTAGGAGCATATGCATTTCAGGTTTAAGAAAGAGAAACAATTGCAGCATGTTAACATTTACTTATTTGTTTTATCCTTGGAACCTGTTAATATATGTGTTGCTAAATGCATGCTGTTGGTTTTATAGATTCTGAACTTACATGAATTATATAAAAACACCATAACAATCCCTGCTCCTAATATCATAAATAATTTCTTGGCCTTTAGAAAATGAAATTGTAAAGGTGTCAATTGCATTTGGCTGAACATTATCTTTTCCTCTTTGTCTGACTGGAAAATATGCTTTTTGGTATGTCCCCTATAAATCCTTCATTCCTAGACCTGTCAACTAAACTTTCCTATTTCTGTATCTTAATTTATTCAAGAAATATTTACTAAGTCTCTGCTATGTAACTGACTGTCTTCCTTGGGTTTATTAAGAAAAATGAGACATAATCCCTACCATAAAAGAACTTACACTTTAGTGTAGGGTGTGAAGAGTTGGCAGGATCATATTTTGATATATCACCCATGGCATTTTCCCCCTTGGTGTAAGTCCGTGCTTTCCACGCAAATCCAGACATCATCTATCATATCAAAGAAGTGATGTTACATCAAATCAGAAAAGAGATAACTATTTTTTTGCAGATCAAGTTTCTTTTTTTTAATTTGAAGTGAAATTAATAAGCAGTGTTATGTTAGCTTAACATACAGTACAGTACAATGATTTAACAATTCTATACGTTACTCAGTGCTAATCACAGTCAGGGTACTCTTAATCTCCTTTATCTATTTCACCCATTTCCCCCACCCACCTTCCCTCTGGCAACCACCAGTTTGTTCTCTGTATTTAAAAGATTATTATTTTTTGTCTCTTTTTTCTTCGTTTTGTTTTTTTGTTAAATTCCACATGAGTGAAATCACATAGTACTTGTCTTCATCTGACTTATTTCACTTAGTATTATACCTTCTAGGTCCGTCCATGTTTTTGCAATTAGCAAGATCTCATTCTCTTTTATAGATAAATAATACTCCTGTGTGTGGGTATGTGTGTGTGCTTATACCACATCCTCTTTATCTATTGATCTAATGATGGACATTGAGTTGCTTCCATATCCTGGCTATTGTAAATAATGCTTCAGTAAACATAAGTATGCATGGATCCTTTTTAATTAACGTTTTTGAGTTTGGGGAGTAAATATCAGTAGTGGAATTATCGGATCACGTGGTAATTTTATTTTTAGCTTTTTGAGGAACCTCCATACTGTTTTTCACAGTGGCATCAATTTGCATTCCCAGCAATAGTGTACTAGGGTGTCTTTTTCTCCACATCCTTGCCAATAGTTATTATGTCTTATCTTTTTGACTCCAGACATTCTGACAGGTGTAAGGTGATATCTCATTTTGGTTTTGATTTGCATTTCCTTGATAATTAATGATGTTCAACATCTTTTCATATGTTGAGTCAGAAATCAGAAAAAGTCAGAATCAGAAAAAAATATTTTGATGTCAAATACCTAGTCCTTAAGAAGCCGTAAGAAGTCTTACAATATAAAGAGTGCAAAAGAAAAAACTTCCCTTTTTTCTAGCCCACGTAAAGTTACATGGGAGGTATCTAGGAATAAGTAAACATTGTGAGTCCCTCATTTAAATTGTAGATGTAAATTAGCACTCAAAGAGAAATCATATTCTGAGCCATAAAATGAACAAGCAAAAAAAACCAAATTTAAAATAATTGAAAGTATAATTTGGAACAAAACTGAATTAAATGAGGAATCAGATAACTGGAAAATCCCCAAATATTTGGAAATTAAATAAGGCATCCTTATATAACTAATGCGTCAAAGAGAAAGCCACATAGGACACAGGAAATCAGAAAATATTTCTAATTGATTAAAATGAAAACTCAGTATATCGAAGTTTATAGGACAAACTGTAGATAAAGTAGTGCTTAAGGGGAGATTTATAGAATCGATTGCTTATATATAAAAAAATTAATAACCAACACTTACATTTTAAGAAATTATAAAAAAAGAGCAGGGGATCCCTGGGTGGCGCAGCAGTTTGGCGCCTGCCTTTGGCCCAGGGCACGATCCTGGAGACCCGGGATCGAATCCCACGTCAGGCTCCCGTTGCATGGAGCCTGCTTCTCCTTCTGCCTGTGTCTCTGCCTCTCTCTCTCTCTCTCTCTGTCCCTCATGAATAAATAAATAAAATCTTTAAAGAAAAAAAAAAAGAAAAAACCCCATGGAACTCCCTGGCCCTTCCCACTGTGTGAGAGTACATTGGAAAAGTCTACAACCCAGAAGAAGGTCCTCACCTGGCCAGGCTGGCACTGACTTCTAGTCTCCAGAACTATAAGCAATACATCTCTATTGTTCATAATCTACCTAGCTTGTGGTAGCTAGCTTTGTAATAGCAGTCTGAATGGACCAACATAGGCTTCAAATATCTAGCATAGATATTTGGGGAAAGTAGTGCAAGCTATTACACACATAATATCATAAAACAGACAACTCAAATGAGGTGGAAAAATTCCTCTAAGGACATAAACTGTCCAACTGAGGAAGATAGATATAGGTAACCTCAATAATCGCAGATCTATAAAACAAATTGCTGAATTTGTACTTGAAAAACTTTAGACAAAGAAGACTCTACACACAATAAGCTGTGCTAACAAAGTCTACCAAATATTTGATTATTTAATATTTGTACAGATTCTACAAATTGTTCCAGAATAAAGAAGAAATATTTTTCGAATCATTTTATGAGTGAGTGTGACTGATGCCAAAACCAAGCAAAGACATAAGAAAAAAACTGTAGGCCAACATTCCTTATAAACTAAAAAGCAACGTTTTTTTTAAAGTACTATTAAAATTCAATCATATGGGGCTCCTGGGTGGCTCAGTCGGTTAACTGTCCAACTCTTGATTTCGGCTCAGGTCATGATCTCAGGGTCCTGGGTCAAGCCCCATGTCAGTCTCAGGCTCTGTGCTCATCACGGAGTCTGTTTGAGGATTCCATTCCTTTCCCTTTGCACATTCTCCCACTTCTCTCCTTCTTTCTCTCTCTCTCTCTCACACACACACAAATAAATATAAAACTTTGTAAAACTTCAATAACATATAAAAAGGATAATACATCATATCCAAATGAGGAGTATCCTAAGAATTCAGTTTGTTCAACATTCTAAAATGAATTGATTTAATTTACACATAGCAGACTAAGTAAGAAAAAAAAAAACATGCAATTTTCTATTCAGGAATAGTATTTTACAAAATTCAACATCTATTCGGGATAAACATTCTCAGAAAATAACTATGTGTATGCATTTTATATATATAATATATATTTTTATATATTCATCTAATATATATTTTATATATATATACCTAATATATATTATCTAAAATTCTCAAAACTTAACAATAAGAAAATACCATAAATAAATGGGCAAGAGATTTGCATACTTACCTAAAGACCATATATGAATAAAATAATAAATACAGTAGTTATTAGGGTGGCACAAACATTAAAGTCACAAAAAGATACTACTACAGGCCTAGGAGAATGGAGTGCTCACCAGGATGCAGAGCAACTGGAACCGGCATATAAGGTTGATAGTAATGCTTTAGAAGACAGTTTGGCAATTTCTTACAAAGTTAAACAAAAGTACCATATAAGCCAGCAATCCCATTCCTGGGTGTTCACCACATACATTGAAATTCTATGCCCACAGCAAAGCCTTTTTTTTGCAGCAGTTTTATGTATAATAGCTCAAAACTTAAAACAACCCAAATGTGTCTTGACAGGGAATAAATAAACTATGGTATATGTCCGCATAATTGAGTATTATTTATTCAATAATAAAAAAGAATCAATCTTGATATAGTCGACAATTTGGATGAATAGCGCATGCATTTTGCTAAGGCCACATACTCTGTGATTTCACACTATATCACGTCCTAACAAGGTACAACTATGAGAGCAGAATTCATATTTGTTGCCAGGGACAGTGGGAGTAAGAAAGCAGAATTACCACAAAAAGGAATAAGGGAATGGGAGAGGGAGCGAGGAGGAACTCTTCCAAATCATTTCAATGGTGAATGATGGTGACTTAAACATGTGCTTGCCTAACTCTGCAAAAATATGTACTAAGAAAGGAAAAGTACAGTGGATGGATCATATCAAAATTTCTTAATTAAACTATTGGAACATATAGAATGGACATTCAGATTAGTCCTGTTCACAAAGAACTATCCCAGTGCATCATCTGTACTCACTTGGCTTTTCCACTAAACACCAAACTCCTGGAAAGTAGAGATTTTGTTTCATTGGTCTCCGCACCCCAGCTTCCAATAGGATGTCCGGCAAGAAAGCAAAGTTCTCAATAACAGTTTGTCACATATATAAATCAAGTGGCTCAGTTGAGTGGGTTTTTTGTTGTTGTTTTATGTTTTTTTGTTTTGTTTTGTTTTGTTTTTTTTTGTTTTATGTTTTTTTTAAAGATTTTATTTATTTATCCATTAAACACAGAGAGAGACACACACAGACACAGGCAGAGGGAGAAGCAGCCTCCCTTCAGGGAGCCAGATGTGGGACTCGATCCCAGGCCCCGAAATCACGACCTGAGCCAAAGACAGATGCTCAAACACTGAGCCACCCAGTCATCCCTCAGCTAAGTGTTTTAAAGTTCACCCAACAAATCGGATTAATGGATTCTACATAATCAGTATCAGAAAAAAAGAATATTGATACAAAATTAAAAAAAAAAACAACACTGCACATGGATGATAGAGGGGTTCAGTGTAAGAATCCTATCCCCAGTGGCCCTTGATGGAAGGTTTATTACAGACATCGAGCATTTACTTTTTTAAAAAAATTCTGAATCTGCGACATAAGATTGATGTGACTAAGAGCAAAGGGTGGAAGGGGGGAATGACTGCAGTCCAAGTTAGGACCTGGGAAAAGTGAAATCGCATATCTTAGCATAAATTGTCAAGATCCTAGGAGGTCTAAATGAGTTTTTCTTATAGTTAAAAAGGAAGGAATTGCTCAAACACAGAAGAAAGTAGCTGATCTCCTGGGAAGGTGATAAGGAAGAGTCTGAAAAGCTCCAGCAGACCTGAAGCCTGATGAAAGGATTTTCAAAGGATTTTTATTTGAACCAACTTAAGCACGATGGGGTCCAGGGAGAGTCCCTGCACGCCAGCTGTCCCCTTCCTTCCCAGCGTGTTTGATGTGCAGGGTTATGCCTGGAGCCCAGAGCTTTCAGATACCCACTCGAGAACGTGTGCAGTTTTCCAGGCTCATCTGCTGACAGAAATAAGAATTGGCCTTTTGCTGTCTTTCTCTGGAACCACCCATGGAAGGGGGGAGAAAAAAAAAAAAAAGATTCTAATTGATAGACATTCCATAAATTCTTTGTTGCAAGAACAAATGGATGAATGAATGAATCAATGAGTGAATGAATAAATAAACAGGGCTATCATCTGTGCCCTTAGGTGCTGAAAATAACAGGAGCTAGGAGGTGAACAGTAAGGATGATTAACTCATACAGAATGGCCTTTTAGAATCCAAAACTGCTCTTCCCTACTTCACCTCTTATACCCGTGGATTTGCCGGGGGCGTGCTTTGTTAGCTGCTCCAGTCTCTAGTTTCCAAATTCTAGATAAAACTGTCCTTGAGGAATGCTCTTCTGATGCTCTCTCATCTCTGCATTTATCTTTATCTTTCTTTGCTGTAATCATTCTCTTTCACACAGCTTTTTAGAAAAAAAAGCCCTATACCTTCATGTAGTCCATAGGCTGTTCTTGTGTTTTGTTTTTATGATTCAAGGAAAACAATATAACACATTTGTTATTCTCTTGCTATTTCATTAGAGATTATATCTGTGATCTATGTGATATTATTTTCATTCTCACAGCTTCAAGATAAAATAGAAAGCAAAACAGCTCCTTTTTTTACTTATTTACTGACTTTGGGCTCCCACTTCTTTTATCGAGAACATTGTAATGGTAACAACAGAATACATACATTTGGAAATATTGCCCAAAGGAAATTCCCCTTACCTCATTGTGAGCCAAAGTTCTGCCCATATTACCATGGCATTAAAACACAAATCATGAACTGAAATAAAGTCAATGCCTTCTTGAGAAGCAGCAGAAATACATGGTGAGCTACATAAATGGACTTTGGAACTTTGATACCATCTAAAACTATAGTAAGTTAGAACTTCCCAAAATACTGCTTGTGCTATTTACTACTGGAAAACAGGAGACCAGAATGTGGTGATTAAGCTAGTGAGTAGAAAGTCTTTAGTTCTGTTCTAATTTTATATCTGTCTAGTTGCATTATTTTCATAAGGAATTACAACCAGATTCCTATAGTACAATTTAAGAAATTTGGTAGTATTTCATTCACTTAATGATTCATCGTGGATGACTCACAACATCTCTCTTCAATTCCCTTCCGTTGGAAAGTAGATGATAAGGTTTGTAATATATTTATCCCACAGAGCTATCAAGAAGATGTAATGGAACAAAAATGCTTTGAACTCACTGAAGTGTGCCATAGAAGAGAAAAATATACACAGGATTTAGGAAACTTTTGTCTCCAAATAATTTTTTTAAGATTTTATTTATTTATTCATGAGAGACACACAGAGAGAAACAGAGACACAGGCAGAGGGAGAAGCAGACTCTACACAGGGAGCACAATGTGGGACTTGATCCCAGGACTCCAGGATCACGCCTTGTGCAGAAGGCAGATGCTCAACTGCTGAGCCACCCAGGCGTCCCTATCTCCAAATATTTTAATCTATGATTAGATATCAGTCAGTTGAATCAGTTGCATTTCTGACTGGTTGTATTATATGTAGATATTGGTGTTCTTAAATGTAAGCTCTTAGCATGATTTTTCATGTTCAGGTTCTCATAATGACTTAAGGAAATGAGTTTTATTTTTTTTTTTTTAAGTGAAACTGAGAGACAAAAAAAAAAAAAAAAGATTGCTCAAGTCACACAACTGACAAATGATAACTGACCAGTTGTGACTGTTTCTTCCAAGTGTATCCATCTTAAAAAGTAGTGAGTGAACAGAATTATCAGAATAATCTGAGGAATACCCTAATTTTAATATCATCTGGCCTTTTATATGGTATTTCTGTTTGTAAAAAGTGGCATGGTGATTGGTGTTTACAGTGGAGTAGTGATTCAATACGTACATAAAGGGTCTGCAAGATTACCCTTAGATCCGATTTTTTTTTTTCTGGTAATAGCATGCTTCCACATTTAGAGTACTGATTAAAGAAGAACTCTGGAAGATTCTTATGTTTGTGGGTTTGTTCAGCACATAACTTTTTTCTTTAAGATTCTCCCGCACTGGATCTTTGACCTGTTTTCTTAAAAACCTAAGAATTTTCTTCCAACATGACTCACTTCAAACAGTGGAAAAATCAGGCTCATTACTTCTTAAATATCATCTACAGGTCTGCAAAGAATTTTACTTAATAAAGTTTTGCAAAATTTGGGTGGTCCAATTTCCAGAGAAAGCATTTCTGAATCTGAGGCTAGTAAACAAACTGCAATTCTTGTGATTTCTAAAAGTGATAGAGATGGCTTCCTGCTTGGGTATTATCCTAAAATGAGGAATAGTTTTCAGGATTTTTAATGTGTATATCTGATAAAAGCTGATGCCACCTTATTTTGCTAAATATGGACAGCACAATGATTTAAAAGATTTAGAGAGATTTTTTTTGACATCATTATTAAATGGTGAAAAATCCTTACTGTATCCATAATACTTTGGATCATATTTGGTCAATTCCTCTGTTCTTGTATTGCCTCATATTTTCAAGTTTGGCTTTTGTAACATTGATCACTTCTTGTTTTTAATGCTGCAAAGATTTGAGATTTTTTTTTCCCACACTATGTCTTCTCAATGGTCCACTCCCTGAAAAATTAGGCAAATGCTAACATTATATTGGAGTTTATGTCAAAAATGGATCCTTTGAAAAACACACATTGATGGGGATAAGAGCTGAAAGAGTTCCCAATAACCAAAGCTGGAACAATTTGAGCAAGAAAATAAAGTGGCATTTGGATTATAATGCAAATTATAAAAAAATAACTATGAGTTCTTACTGATATGAAGAAAGCATTGAATAAATTAATAAATGAGGGAAAAGAGACAAATCTCCTGTGCAGAATTCCAAATAAATGATATAGACCCTCCACCTTAAAGGAGGTAGAGTATTACTCTCTACTTCCTAAGTGCAGGCTTCTATCCAAAAGTGACTTCCATCCAAAGAGCATAGTATGGAGAGCAGGGAAAAGAGTAACCTTACCGTGGAGAAACCTGACCTGTACTATTTCCGCCATGAGATCAAGATTACTATTAGCAGTCAAAATCATGTTGATAGGGATGTACTTTTCATCTGAAATGATGAAAAGAGCACTTCATCTTTGTGGTCTTCCTCCTAAAACCCATAGCCCAATCTAATCACAAGAAAAACACTGGACAAATTCCAGTTGAAGAACATCCTCAATACACTTGACCAACACTCCTTTAAACTAATAAGGTCATCAGAAACAAGGAAAGTCACAGCCTGTTACATTTTAAGAAAAAACGGTCACAGTCAGAACATACCCTAAGGAGACATGATAATGAAACATAATGTGTACCTTGGATGGAATCCTGGAACAGAAAAATATATTAAAAACTAAGGAAATTAGAATATACTCCGGAATTTAGTTAACAATTAGGCATCAGTATTGGTTCATTGATTCTAACAAATGTACCATACTAATGAAAAGGTTAATAACAGGTGAAAGTGCATATGTGGAACTCTCTTTTCTGAACTTTTCCTTAAATCTATAACTGTTCTGAAAATAAAATCTATTAGTTAAAAAAAAATGGGTCATTTGATTGTGTTAAGAGAATGAAACTAACAAAATACTTTAAACTCTAGGGAATGTGAAGTCAAGAGTATTCTACAGTGAAGTAAAACCCTAATCAGATGACAAAATACTTGAAAATCATGTCTTCTTGTTATAAATTATTAACAATTCCTTGTTCATTATTTTTAAAATCTTTGGAAATATATTTTTGTTTTATTTGTTATGAGATTATAATATAGTGACATTATTGGTTATATTAAGTGGAATGGAACAAGTATCTCCTCTGTGGGACTTTTCCTTACATTACTTTTCCATGTTTATTTCTGTTTTTATTATTTATATGCACATAATCACAAAGTTGTCTTAAGTTTAGAAATGTCTAGCTTGTTCACTTACATTATACATTTTTCTGTTATATGTCCCTCCCTTGTAATTATGAATTAAGTAGCTGAATAAATTCCTTCCAGTTCATGTAAAAAGTAAGCTATTTTTGAAAACCTAAAAATAGAAACAAAATGAACAGAAAGAAGGGAACATGCTATCATCATGGAGAGAATTTTATTTCATTTGATTCTTGAAATTAAGGGTGACTTGATTTCTTTCTAAGGGATTTTTTCTTTAAAAAAAATTAAAGATTTTTTATTTATTCATGAGAATCACAGAGAGAGAGGCAGAGACACAGGCAGAGGGAGAAGCAGGCTCCATGCAGAGAACCTGTTGCAGGACCTGATTCCAGGACCCTAGGATCATAGCCTGAGCCAAAGGCAAATGCTCAACCACTGAGCCACCCAGGCACCCCATAAGGTATTTTTTCTTTTGTTTTTCACTTGAGTTAAACTTGATTAAACTCATTTTCTAAATAACTAAGACTGAAAAAAATTCAGAAGCATGATGGTTTTATGTACTATAGACATCAAAATATTTGTGGTTACTTTGAACTACAGTTTTGTTACTCTACTAAATAATATTGTTAATCTCTAAAATATTCTTGTATTATTAAATTACAGGGAAATCTGATTATATTCAAATTAGAAATATAGAAAACAAAAGAAATTAATAAGATGGATAAAATATTAAACCAAGCCAGAAATACATCCTCAAATCTGTGCTTTTTTAAAAAAATCATTGGACATTCATTATTATTTTCTGATTTAGATGTAGCCTTGTGCCCACACTTTAATTGGGATGATATATTGTATTTCAACTTTTAATTTGATTTCTCTGGTTTTTCCATACTATTTATATAATGGAAACTAAAACTTTGGTCAACTTCTGAATACCAGATACATATTTATTTCAATGTACAAACCAAAATATTAATTTTGCAGACTTTCTTTGCAAGGCAAAGTTTTTAAAATGCAGCCTTTATCTCAATATTGGATGCTTTGAGAATTTAAAGAACATAGTGTATGAACCTTAATACTTTTGTAATATATCATAAAATTTTATGCTGCAATTAGTCGAGGACATTTTCACATAATCTTGTAACCTTGCAGGAATCATTAAAAGAATTATACTATTTTTAATATCATGTGTAGGCTCCTCTGATAAGAGTTTTTCTTTTTATATATTATTCTTTTAAATCTTGCAACAGCCTTGTAGCACCAGTACTAATGAGAAAGCGTAGGTAGAAAGGAACTAAGTACCTTGCCCCCATCATTACTAGACAAGTGATTTCATAACAGGCTGTGGGATTCAAGAGCTTAGGCTTCATTACTTCACCAAACTTAAAACTTTGAATAATAAAAGTAGTTCTTTTAAATTAAGAGACTTATAAAGAGGCCCTGAAAATACCTGGGCCTCCAGAATTCCACACAGATCATTGCCAAAGAGGTTTTATCTTGTGATTGGTCAAAGAGTGAGTTTAATAATACAGTGCTGGGGTGTCTGGGTGGTGCAGTGGGTTAAGCTTCTGACTCTTGGTTTCAGCTCAGGTCCTGATCTCAGGGTTGAGAAATCGAGCCCAGTGTCAGGCTACATGCTCCGTAGGGAGTCTACTTGAGTTTCTCTCTCCCTGTCTCTCTGCCTCTCTCCATTGTGCTCTCTCTTTCTCTAAAATAAATAAATAAATCTCACTCTTACATCCCACAATCTTTTCCTTAGTTATGCTTGGCACATTAAGTTCTATTTTGACTTTTTTTTATCTCCTTCATTGCTGTGAACACACCAGGAAAGGAGCTTTCATATGTTTTGCTCAATTTTCTTTTTTTTTTTTAAGATTTTATTTATTTATTCATGAGAGACACACAGAGAGGCAGAGACACAGGCAGAGGGAGAAGCAGGCTCCATGCAGAGAGCCTGATGTGGGACTTGACCCCAGGACTCCAGGATCACACCCTGGGCCAAGGCAGGTGCTAAACCGCTAAGCCACCCAGGGATCCCCTATGCTCACTTTTCTATCTCTATATCTCATTAAGTGCCTGGCCAGAGTGAGCCATCTCATTTGTCGGGATATATTCGACTTCAAATGACACAGTTATCTTACTGACAGGTTCCTTAAGATTTTATTTATTTGAGAGAGAGAAGAGTGACCAAAAGAGAGCACGAACAGAGGAGGGGCAGAGGCAGAGGGAGAATCAGACTCAAGGCTGATCAGGGAACCTGATGCGGGGCTGGACTCCAGAACACTAAGGCCATGACCTGAGCTGAAGGTAGACACTTAACTGACTGAGCCATCCAGGCACCCCATATCTTACTGACAGTTCTTTGATAATATGGTCCTTTACTTATTTTATATAACAAGAAGACTGGTGGAGCTCCATAGGTTTGGAGGAAGAATTTGGTAGCCCAGGGATGTCAGTACACTGGCTAAGCATCTATGTGTGTGTTAGGTAACAAGGGCAAGTATATTCTTAATTTGAAATATAAGAAAAGACTGATCAATGATGTTCCAGAAAATGAGGAACTACGGAGTGGGGGAGAATCATGGAACCTTCTTGCCTTGAGAAGGGGCATTAGAAATTAGATCATCACATCTAGTCTCATCCTTATAAAAAGTTCTATATAAAGCAGCCTATGCTTTATCACTTTCAATTCACTGTCCAGAATGTGTTACATCATAAGTAACCCATCCCATTCTTGAAAAGCCTGGTTACACGAGCATAAATATTCTTTGATCTCATATATTTCATCGATTCTCTGACCCTTCTTTTCACTGTCTAAAGTCCTATTTGTGACTTCTGACCTTGTCCCCGTGCTTCTTACTTCATTCACATGTTTGCAAGCACATTAAATTTCCTTTCCCCTTTGTCTTTTACATTTCTTGCACAGCCTTTGGCTTCAATCAATCCTGACATCTTGCAGAAATATTGAAATTGAGCAACAGAGAACATAAATCAGTCTGGAGAGAGTTTATTACTATAAAACTATGAGAGAGCTTCTTGATTATAGAAAAAAGATGAACTCTGGGAAATGAACAAGGGGTAGTGGAAGGGGAGGTGGGTGGGGGGTTGGGGTGACTGGGTGATGGGCACTGAGGGGTGGATTTGGCAGGATGAGCACTGGGTGTTATGCTATATGTTGGCAAATTGAACTCCAATTAAAAAATTTTAAAAATTAAAAAAAGAAAAAAGATGAAGCAAACTCTAAACTAAATTAATGAGACAGTTTTTATAGGGACAAAAGACATACTTCTAGATTTCATTACACCACATGTCATGTGATTTAGCTGAATTTTCACACATATATGCAACTCAAATTTTGATTAAAATTGCTAAAAGAAGAGGGATGATGTCTCATTGATTCACTTGGAGTTGTTTGAGATTAGTAGCTAGACAGTACAGACAGATTCTATAGCCAGTGGATAGAATATGTACTGTTTGGCCAGTTAAGCTACTTCTAAGCCAGTGACTTGAGCTAGAAAAGGAAATTGCTTTTTCCTCCTTTAACAAATGAACCTTTAAAATGGAGAGGGAGGGCAGAAGGAAGAATGTCTTAATTCTAAATATTTTTACTTTTGTATTTCACATCACATACCTCTTTATTTTTACACCAAGCTTGCTGAAATACATAAAGGATAAAGCCAATACGGAGTTGTGGTTTGAAGCTCAGCTAGGTTTCTCAGCACTGTTCCAGTGCCTTCTACATGTCCCTGGACAGAGCTCCTGTCGTCCAGCAAAGTTATTCAAAAATTTAAAGTCTTTACGCATGTTCCTTGCTAAAGTTCTCATTATTATAAGAGAAAATCAAGATTTGTCATTTATTAAGAAAATTAATACTAAAGCACAAAATTTAAAAAAAAAACAAAAAAAAAATAAAGCACAACATTCTTGAAACTTATCTAAAAACAATGATTTTATCCTCACCATTATCAACCTTCCCCCAGTCTCAGAGGAAAAGGGATAATATCACCCTTTGATGGTCATTGGGATCCTCTTGGTTTTCACCTCAGAGACATGACTAAATCAAGTATATCTTCTCACTGTAGGATCCCACTCCCTTCCTATACATAGGATTTCCTCCCACCACATATATAATTGCAATCATGTCTCTCCTGCTTGAGCAACTGTTTATACTTGTCTCTGATTTGATAACCCAGTCTTTTGCCTCCACCATTCCACTGAAATGACCCTGACCAAGGTCATAAATGACATCTTAGAAATTAAAACCAAAGTGCTTTCCATAATTTATTGCTCAGTAACATTTTGCACTGATGACCAATATTTTCTTGAAACACACCTCTCTATGATTGTGTGCTAGTAGTCTCTATTTTTTTTAAAAAAAGATTTTATTTATTCATGAGAGACAGAGAGATAGATAGAGAGGGAGAGAAGCAGAGACACAGGCAGAGAGAGAAGCAGGCTCCATGCAGGGAGCCTGACGTGGGACTCGATCCCGGGTCTCCAGGATCACACCCTAGGCTGAAGGCAGGCGCTAAACCACTGAGCCACCCGGGCTGCCATAGTCTCTTCATTCCTCCAGTGAATATTTTCTAAACACTTACTTTCAGTAAGAGACAGCCCATAGCTCTTGGAATATATCACTGAACTATAAGATAGTTGAGGATTTCTGCCCATGTGGAGCTTATATTCAATTGAAGGAAGACAGAATAAATATATATAATGAATAAATAACTTTATAGTATTTTAGAAATTAAGTTTTATATAAAAAGCTCCTTGAGCAGCAGGAAGGGCATCAGAAGTATAAAGGGTGAGATCAGCTGCTGCATTATATTTAGTGGCCAATGGAGGCATTATTGAAAAAGTGATATGTGAAAAAACTTGAAGGACATGAGAAAAATATCCAAGAAGAAATGTAGAAAAAAGACCATTCCAGAATAATGGAAAAGCTAGACATTTCCCTAGGGAGCATGCTTGTATGCTGAGGAATAACAGAAACAGTGCAGCTGGAGTAGAATAGGCAATGGGAAAAATAGGAGTTGTGGCCCCGGAGTGACTGGGGCCAGAGGGTATAGAACTTTTTAGGTCATTGTAAAGACCTCTAAATGAGCAGAGGAATTACGTGATTTGACTTTGGCTTTAAAAGGGCATTCAGACTATAATAAGAACACATTATAGTGGGTAAGACCTATTTTAGTGATCCAGTGAGGGATGATGGTGCCTTGGACAGGATGGTAGCCACAAAGTGGTCAGATTCAGATATATCTAAAAGTCTGAGCCAACAGAACTCCCTGCACGTAGATTTTAAGAGAAATCAAGAGATCAAGCATGAACTGAGGGATTCTGACCGCAGCAATAGGAAGAACAGAGTAGCCACTAAATGAGTTGGTGAAAGCTTCAGATAGTGCATATTCAACAGAGAAGATCAAATCCTCCTTACACATCTTTCTGGATATGTAAAGTTGACATATGGACATATCCAATAAGCAGGTGCATGTGAGTCTGGAATAGAAGACATCATCTGAGCCAGAGATGTGTATTTTGGAGTCATTGGCACATAGATGATCTTAAAAGCCATGGTACTAGATATGATCACCAAGGGAGAAATACAGAGAAAAAAAGAGGACCAAGAATGAAACCCCAGGACGATGCAACATCACGTGTCAGGCAGAAGGGGAGAAGCCAGCAGAGGAGACTGGGTAGAGGCAGCCAGTGAGGTAAGAAGGAAAGCACAGAGCAGGAGGAGTCAGAGAATCCAAGAGAAGAAAGCGTGAAAAGGAAGAGTGAGAGTACTTGACATCAGAGTTCCCTCTCCATCTCTCTTGTCTCTCGTTATGACTTGATTTTAAGTTGACTTGTTGAGGCAGCTAAATCAGGATCTTGGTTCTTTGTGCTCTTGTGGATAACTGAAACCTTCAGGTGTTTTCTGCTTTTAAGCAACTCTGCACAGGTGGGGAGCGGAAGATGGGTGAAGGTGGCTAAAAGGTACAGGGTTCCAGTTATAAGATAAATATGTCCTGGGATGTAATGCACTGCACAGTGACTATAATAGCAATACTATATTGTGCATTTGAAAGTTGCTAAGAGAGTAGGTCTCAAAAGTCTCACCACAAGTAAAAAAAGTTCTGTAACTATGTGGAATGATGAGTGTTAAGAAAAAAGTGTGGTGATCTTTTCATGATATATACATATATCAAATTATTATATTGTATGCCTAACACTAATACGATGTTATATGTCTATTATATCCGAATAAAGCAGAAAAAGATCTTACACACTAATCTAATAATTTTACCTATGCATACAAATAAAATAAAAAGTCACCTCTTCAAAAAGAAATTCTACAGCCTACTTTCCTTTATTTAGTTTTTTCATTGTTTTAAAGTTTCAATATCAAACTTAGTATCTATCAATAGTGTTTTATCACCTTTCATTAGATTATTATATTTTTATGTATATTGACGATGTGGTGCTAAAAACTGGGCCCACAGGAAATCTTGGAAGTAGAGGTGCACTGAAAGCTTCCAAATGCAAATGTTAAATGCCATGTCATCTAGCGTCTAAGACTTACTTTTTTTTCTTTTTACAATTTCACCTTTTCAAAATCAGTGTCTTGCAATTCACGTGTATGTATTTGATATGATCATTTGATATGATCCAACAAAAGCTGTTTTCAAATTGGTGGTGAATGTTAAGCTAAATTAGTTGCATACTAGAAGCAAAATATTCTCTTCTTTAAAAAAAGATTTATTAGTTTATTTGGGGGAGAGATGGGCACACAGGTGGGAGGGGCAGAGAGACAGGCAGAAAGATCTCTCAAGCAGACTTTGCACTGAGCATGGAACCCAGCCCAGGACTCGATCTCACAAACCTGAGGTCAGGACCTGGGCTGAAACCACAAGCCAGATGCTTAACCAACTGTGCCACCCAGTTGCCCCTAGAAGCAAAAAATTCTTGAAGATCTTTTCTAGGGGTAGTAATAATAAAGGCTAAAATGTATTAAACTTAAGTGCCATCCATGCTCCATGATTAACAGATTAATTATCTCATATAATGCTAAATGCAACTTTATGAAGTAGAGAATGTGGTTGCACCAATTTTACGCATGAGAACTGAAACTTCACAAAGTTACATCCCCAAGATTATATGATTAGTAAGCATCAAAGGCAGAAATTTGTCCAGATCTTTATGACAAATCTGTGCTCTCAGCCCCATGTGATCTAAGCCTTTAGGCTAAAAACCCTTATTGGGACATTCATAAATATAAAGAGTCAGAGAAGCACTGATGTGTGCTTCCTGCCATCATATTTCCAATTGATCATGAGTAATAATATCTTATCATTACATTGCCAACTTCTCTTTAAATTTTGTGAACCTAGAGAGAAAGGGTATTTTTCCCTTTCTCCCACCAAAATTTTTTCATCTGGCTATTTCTGTGGAATACTAATTTTAAATGTAGGGTTTATTTAGATATTTGCAATAGGTTTATTTTATACTTACAGATGTCCATATACACATGCACACACACATATAGATGCATTTTTATATTCCAATTATCCTCAAAAGAGTTCTCAAGGCTCATTATTATGTTAGCACAACCTATGTTCACTGTCCACCTTTATTCTTCACAGATTTCAACCTTATAGTAATAACTCTTATGATTCTGTGGCATAATATAAATCCAATCCTTCAAATGGAAATCATTTCATATTTAGTGCTATGAATTTTGTTGCAAAATTTTTAATAATTTTGTTATAAAGTTATTGTGATTTTTATTGCTGTACTGTAAGCTGCAGTTTGGTGCCTTTGTTTAGGTTTATGATTGTGGGCTGCTCACCAGACAGAGTAATAAGTTTTCTCAGAATACAAGGCCAATACAGTTTTAGACAGTCGATCCAAAAGAGATTATAGCATAACTCAAATTCTCATTTAAAAGCAGAAAGTGGCCTATGTTTACATTTTTATTACCTGGCATTTACCTTCTAATTATGGTTACCAGTTATCATATTTATAGAAATTTAAAAGTAATGTGGCTTTAATGCCCAATGGCTCAAATCTTCTACATCATTTAATGGAAAAATTGTTACCCAAGACATAGAGAAAAAAAATGGGTATAGTGAAGTTTTTCTTATAGTGAAGTTTTTCTCTTCATCTAGATTTTTAAATATGGGGTTGTAAATGGCATTGTGAGAATAACCTCAAGCAGTTACTAAGAGTAAGCATGCAAAACTTGTTGGTTATTCAAATAGGTCAAGCTTTTTCATCTGGAAATACAGATGGAAACTGTAGGACTTAGATTATTCAACAGTTAATCCTTCCAAGTTTCTGTAGAAGTAGTCCAAGTGTGGCTAGAAAAAGTTGTTTTCCTTTTTTCCCCCAAATATAATTAGATTATTTCCAAGTATTGCAATATTTTCACTTAAAATATTGTTAAATTGACATTTTTTTTAAATTGACATCTTTATATCTTAAGGGAGCTATTATGAATAAGCTCAACAAAATCTAGGATTTTTAATAAACTTTAATCTTTGGATCACAAATTTGGAGATAAGTAAAAAGAAAATTAGATGGAATTTCCTTAGAAACAGCAAAAATAACCATCTACCAGTTATACATGTAAGGAAGCCTATTTACTCTTTGGATACACATTCACTTAAGAACATAATAATTACCAAACTGGAAACCATCTGGAGCCTGGACCCCTGAGTCACTGGGAAGGTTATATTGAAAACCGTCAACCATGACCACTTAAAAACTTTTCTGGGGTCATGAATGATGAATCAGCATCCAGTTTTATTACTATACTTTATATTATGATTCTTTTCTAACTTACACTAAAGATTCTATAATTGATCTGTCTACATTGAGGTGAAATTTTTATTGTACAAAATACATTAGGATAATTTGAATATTTTCAGAGTTTGCCTAATAAATCAAGGTCAATGTAAAATATTAAAAGAACAGCCCAAAGATTAATCAAAACTTTAGTTCTCTGTCAAGATGTTCTATTTATTTCTACCTGTATCAGTCAGCTGTGAGAGATAGAAAGCTCACAATAGCAGCAGCTTAAACAATATAGATGTTTATTTCAGACTGCAAGCGTTCCTGGCCCACCATTACAAGGACATAAGGCATTTTACATCTTGTTGCTTCGTGTTCTCAAATAGCTTCTATTTTATGGTCCAAGATAGGTGCTCAAGTCTCAGCAATCACATTTAGTTTCAGGCAGCAGAAAAGAAAAAGAGACAAAGACATTCCTCTTTCGTTTAAGAGAAGTTGCCCACAATTTCTGGTTCCATTCCCTATAAAAAAGATGGAGTCACATGTTGACATTTAACTGTAGATAAGGGTGAAAAACATATTATTTATTCTAGACAGTCATGTATCCAGCTAAAAAGCAATTCTAAAACCCCAAGATGGGGAGAACAAATATTAGGTGACAACCAGCGGTATTGACAACCAGCAGTATCGGCCATATGAGCTTTTTGTTTGACTCTAGGTCTGTGGCACATCCATGGCAAACTATCCCTCTCCCACTTCAATATCAATTTATCATTCAGAAGTACATGCTAATGACATGACTTTGCCTATGTGTTTGTCCCTTGTAACACAGGCCTAGTTGATGAAATGGAAATGATTTTTTTCCATACAGAATTATATTGCGTTCATCTTAATAACACTCATGTCACATGACTCTATAGAGTGTGAATGTGTGCCCCTGAGTCACAATAGTTTGTATAAATGGGTGGCCGTCTATTTGCACCATGCCCTCCTCATGTTCTGCTTATTACGAGTTCTATGTCTGCTTAAATAACCAGTGACCTTACACTTTATTATATATTTCATCAAATTACAAAATATTGAGTTAACATTCAGCAAATAAATAATTGTGGAAGTTTCCCAGCAGAAATGTTCATATGATTGCCTGACACCTAGGAAATTTGCTCTTTCTCTGACCTATTAGCCTTTTTATAAGTAGGTCAGTTGCTCCACATCACATCCAGAATCAATATATCAGAATCCAGCCACTTCTCAAAAATCTCTACTGATAGCCACCGTCATCTCTCATCTGGATTGTTAATCAAACCACTAATGGGTTGTAGTGTTTTAGTCTATTTTTTAACACCATAATGAGAGTCACCCTAAAATATAAATCAGATCCCTTCTTGGCTCAAAACCATCTGAGTAAGAGCAAATGGTCAAGCCCTCACTTGGGACTACATGATGTGTTGCCACCACTTCCACCCACACTGTCACATTAACTCTGACTTTGTCCCCTACTTCTTTCCTCTGAATCTTTGTGCCACAACCAAGAAAGACTTGTTGTATGTCAAACACCGAGCATGCTTCTACCTCAGTGCTTTTTGTGTGTTTTGCCTTCTGACTAGCATGCCACTCTTCCAGTTATTTGTGTGTCTCAAACCATTACTTCTTTCAGTTCTCTACTCAAATGACACCTTACATGAGATGTCTTTCTTTACCATCCTAGATAAAAACATAGGGCCCTACCAAGACACCGTACTCCCCTCACCTTTCTTCACTCTTCTCTAGAGCAGATATCATCAAATGACATGCACATATTGCTTTGTTGATTGATTTGTTTATGGCTGTACTTCCACAAGGGCAGGGACTTTGTTTTGTCCATTGCTGTGTCTAGAATAGTGCCTAATATGCACTGGTGCTTAAAGACTGAAATATTAAATTAAAAACATAATGGACATCCTAGAATTCTTTCAAAAGTCCTTGAAAGGACATGCTCTGATCCTACTTTTCAACATCTTCAATGAAGAGACATAAAACATCCTAGGCTTTCTTCACTATGTGTTTTGGGAGCATTAGCTGAGTACTTCAAAAGACAGCTAAGAAATAGAAATCTCCAGACTCATCAAGTTGTATCCATTAAATATTATAGCTTTTTGTATGTAAATCATACCTTAATAAAGTACTTTTTAAAAAATCATGGTATACTATACAGTTTTGTACATAAGGACTAGAAAAATTATAATTCTCCAATAAGTACTTCCTCCATATGTGACTGTTGACAAAGAATATAGTCATGGAAATTTTCTAGTTGTTGGTATATAATGGTTTTTACTGTATGTTTTATGTGTATATAAAAATCTACATAGAAAATCCTGGGATGCCTGGGTGTCTCAGCAGTTAAGCATCTGCCTTTGGCTCAGCACATGATCCTGGAGTCCCAAGATCGAGTCCCACATCAGGCTCTCTGCATGGAGCCTGCTTCTCCCTCTGCCTATCTCTCTCTCTCTCTCTCTCTCTCTCTGTCTCTTATGAATAAATAAATAAATATTTTTTAAATATCCTAAAATATGCATTGAAATATAAATGAAAAAACAAAGAATAAATGTAAATAAAATGGAGTTAATATGAAATAGAATCATGAAATAAATAGAATAAATATCTGTTGAAATTATTTTCTGTATTTTTTTCTATAGTTCATGTTTTAGAATATAATTTAATAAGGGTAGTAATGAATTTTGGATTTTTGGCTCTTATGCCATATACAGGACTATATTTTTTTTAAAAATATTTTACTTATTTGAGAAAGAGAGCATGAATGGCAGGGGAGGGAGAGATGGAGTGGGAGAAGCAGGCTCCCTACTGAGCAGCAAGCCCAATTTGAGGCTTAATCCCAGGACCCTGGAATCATGACCTGAGCAGAAAGCAGACAATCAACAGAGCCACCCAGGCACCTTGGGGACTAGATTCTGTTACTGTTCAGAGAATTATGTCTTAGTGCCAACTACTACATGTCAGTTAAATAAAAATAAGATAAAATATGAGTTGATAAAGCCCTAATGGCATCATTATGAAAAAATTTGAAATATATGTTGAGTGATGATATAGCTAGGTATAGTCACATTTTAAAAGGTATCCAAAAAGTGCTGAGGAATCCTTCTATGTTATGAAGGAAGGACTATTCTACTGAAAACTAGACCCTTTGCTTTATCTTATTCAACAAAAGTTAGATGACTTTGTAGCTGAAATTCTCACTAGGAGATGATTCATGTAATAATGGTTAACACTTTTATTGTTCTCTCTATGCCAGATGTCATACTTCACTTCCATTGATATCTTATTAAACTTATGTTGCATTACATGTGGGCAAACTGTATCTCAGCTAGGTTACCGGGGCTACCCAACCTCATACAACCAGTAGGTGGTAAGGTTGAGAGCAGAATTCTCTTGGATTAGATTCCACAGACTATGCTTATAACCACTACTCCAGGATGCTTTTTATGAAAGGTAATAGCTCTCCCTAAAATCAGAAGCTGAAAAAGAGAGTAGAAGTGTGAGGGGCACCTGGATGGCTCAGTTGGTTAAGCAGGAGACTTCAGCTCAGGTAATAAACTCAAGGTCCTGGGATTGAGCCCTGCACTGGGCTCTCTGCTCAGTGGAGAGTCTGCTTGTCCCTCTCCCTTTACACCTCCTCATGTTTCTTCTATCTTTTAAGATTTTATTTATGAGAAAGAGAGAGAGAAAGAAAGAAAGAAAGAAAGAAAGAAAGAAAGAAAGAAAGAAAGAAAGAAAGAAAGAAAGAAAGAAAGAAAGAAAGAAAGAAAGAAAGAAAGAAAGAAGAAAGAAAGTTCAATTGTTCTATAGTCTATAAAGTATATTGTGTTGAGAAACTTGAGTACAACCCTGTCTCCTTCCACAACAAAGTATGATTTTAGTTCACTTAGATTTTCAGTTCTAAAAAATGTGATGATGGAATTAAGTAAATCAATTAAATATTCTCTAATAGTCCCTGGTTCAATAGTTACATGAAATACTGTTTTTAAAAGGTTATGTGCAGGGCAGCCTGGGTGGCTCAGCAGTTTAGTGCCTGCCTTCAGCCCAGGGCCTGATCTTGGAGACCCAGGATCGAGTCCCACATCGAGTCCCACATCGGGCTCCCTGCATGGAGCCTGCTTCTTTCTCTGCCTCTCTCTCTCTCTCTCTCTTTCTCTCTCTGTCTCATGAATAAATAACTAAAATCTTTAAAAAAAAGAAACTTTTTAAATAAATAAATAAATAAATAAATAAATAAATAAATAAATAAATAGTTATGTGCAGAGCACACTTGGCTGGCTCCGTTGGTGAAGCATGCAACTCTCCATCTTGAGGTTGTAAGTTCAAAACTCATGTTGGATGTGGAGATTACTTAAAAATAAAATCTTAAAAAAATAAAAAGCTATGTGCAATATATAATAAAGTGACTATCTTGGCAAAAGAGATCTGAATGTTTACACAATCTTATGTTTAATATGAGGCAATTGGCTATAAACTTTCAACCAATAAATCTCAAAATGAATAAATCTTTAGGATTCATGAGTAGGTGGAGTACATCTAGAAAACAGGAAATGATGGTCCCACTGAATGGCTCAGATAGTACTTTCAGTTTCCATTAAATTCTGAATCTAAGAAAATTCGTGCTCTACAATATGTTGAGTTGAAATTTCAGGAGCCAAGTCAGGCTACAGGATTTGAGTGGGACTGGCCCAGAACTCTGAAGGTATGATGATTAATTTTATGGGTTGACTTGACTGGGCCATAGGATGCCCAGATATTTGAGTAAACTGTATTTAACTATTTCTGGTGTGTCTGTAAGGGATTTCCAGCTGAGATCAGCATTTGAATTGGTAGAATGTATAAAGTAGATTGCCCTCCCCAAGGTGGATGGGCCTTCATCTAATTTATCGATGCCTAAGTAGAATGAAAGCAGAGGAAGGGGGATCTGTTGCTCTGCCTTCTTGCTTGACCTGGGTCATCAGTCTTGGTCTTCTCCTGCTCTAGGATTGAGACTTACACCATCAGCTCCCCTGTTCTCAGGCCTTCAGACCTGGACTAGAACTACACCACCACTTCCCTGGCTCTGCAGCTTGCAGACATCAGACTGTGGGACTTCCCAGCCTCCATAAACACGAGCCAATTCCTCATGGAAATCTCTTAGATAATAAATAGATAGATGATAGATAGATAGATAGATAGATAGATAGATAGATAGATAATAGATGATAGATAGATAGATAGATAGATAGATAGATAGATAGATAGATAGATAGAAGATAGATAGATGATAGGTAGATGTATTTCCTATCAGTTCTATTTCTCTGCAGATCCCTGACTAATACAGAAGATGGTTAGTAAAGTGAAACTATACATTAAATCTGGTATCCAAAGAAGGCTTCATCCAAAGAGACCAAGACTTTGCAAACCTAGAGTCAGTCTTCTCTTTCCCACTAGAGCCATGTCTGGAACAGGAAACACATGGAAGATTCCATAATTCAAAATGTAAAAGGAAAGAAAGAGGGAAGGACAGGACAGTAAAGGGAGAGGAGAGGAGGGGAGGAAGAAGAGGCAAAAGAGAGGGGCTAAAATGAATAATAAAGAATAAATTGCCTAGGGAATAAAATAAAAGAGAAAAAATTAAAAAAAAAAGAAGAAGTTAGTAGTTTTGGCAGATAGCTTGGCGCATATAGTATGCTTTGGCTGTAGAACAATATGTGCCCGAGAGAACACCTTGCCTGAAGAGAAATGCTGAGGGAAGACAGGTGGTCTGAGAGAAAGGAAACTTCTTCATAAGCGTCAGTACAGGTTATTCCAAAATTTTCCATGACATATAGGTTATGGATATATTTTTCTAATAGTAAACTTAATTGCCAAGAAAAGAAAATATTCTTTATAGGTAAGAGATAGAGACACACAGTTGCACACCCTTCTTTTAAGATATCTCAGGGACTCTATTGGGTGAGGAGATTGTGACAGGCTTCTCAGAGTTGTTTCTCCATTTTGAAAAAAAAAAATATTGACACTACTTATGCTACCCTGTGTGGTCTGACACGCGGAACAGCCTCGCATTTGTTAGCACTAGCACTGGGCAAGTGGGTAGCGTCACTCGGTGTAGTTCCCCTAAGGCTGGGCCCAGATGGTGTTCTCTGAGAAGAGCTCGGCAGGAGCTCCGCAAAACGCAGGTTTATCACCTCTCCTTGAGTCAAGAAAAACCTTGAAAGGTCCTCCACTGTCTGTAGCTCCTCTAACTCTCCAATCATGTCACTCCACCCTCCACCCCACCCCCCATCACTTCCCTTTTCCCGCAAACAAATCTGCTTGAGTTGCCACACATTGTCTTTTCCCCAGACTCCTACTGGAAAGCCTTCTCTGTCTCTCTCAACCCCCCTTTTTTAAAATTTCATTCAATATCTGTTTTCTCTAGGTGAGTTTGCTGACTTATTCCACAAGAACTCGATCACTCATAAAATGTTCACTGCCGCACCACACGTGGGCAACCTGGATGATGTTATTTGTCATTTTGGGTACCTCACGCTGAATGGTTCTTGTTCTCTCTGTGCTTTTCTAGGCATAATCTCATAAGACAAAGAATACCTCTTATGTTCTCTTGTTTTCTCTTTCCTTTATCAACATCCCAAAACACACACACACACACACACACACACACACACGTGCGCGTGCATGCTTTGTCTAGTTTAGTAATTTTACTCAAGGAGACTGGATAAAGATTTTACTATTTCTCCTATTCTTTTCTGTACCTGAGGTGATTGCATTCACCTCAGTATAGAATTCCTCTCCACTATCAAGAGGATATGAAGGAATATGCCATTTGACATGCTTATCAGAATTTAAAAAGCATATTACAAAGCTACGACTTGTGGCCCTAATTTTCCTTATTTCTCAGGAAGTGGGATATGTCCTATGTAAGAGTAATATATCATATACCTCACATAGACACCAAAAGATGTATTTCACCTTCTCTCTATCCCCATAGTCATGTAATCTCAAACTCTATTTTTTTTTTTTAATCTCAAACTCTATTAATGGGTTGGAAACTTGTCATTACTGCACATAATGGAATTAATATCACATAAAATGGGTAAAGCAAGTAAGTTTTCTCTAAATTCATTGTCTAAAATGGAAGATTTTAAAAAACAGTTTAATGAGCATTTCTAGGAATGCCCGGGTGGCTCAGTTGTTGAGCGTCTGCCTTCAGCCCAGGGTGTGATCATGGAGTCCAGGGATCGAGTCCCACATCGGGTTCCCTACATGGAGCCTGCTTCTCCCTCTGCCTGTGTCTCTGCCTCTCTCTGTGTGTCTCTCATGAATAAATAAAATCTTTAAAAGACAGGAGCATTTCTACATCATGGTCATTTTCAATGGTTAACTCTTTCAATAAGTGGTCAAAGGGGTCTAAAACAAAGCAAGAAGATGTTCCACATTCAAACAGATGTTAAGTATAGGAACTGAACTTCAAATGTGGTCTTCTTACTCCACACCCAGATCTCTCCATAATAATCACAGACGCTTCAAAAGAAAACAGAGATCAATTTTATGACCCAACCTAAACAGTGTGCCGTAGATTTTGTTGCTTAAACAAGGATGTGGTAAGATTAGAGAAGAGTTGTATACAGATAAGCTTACATTAAAATATATAAATCCAGATTGTAAAAAAAAGTCAAGCATAGAAAAAGAAAAAAAAAAAAACCCAAAAAACAAAATCTAAATCAGAAAGATCTAAATGTGGGGGACACCTGAGTAGCTCAGTGGTTGTACATCTCTTTTCGGCTCAGGGCATGATCCCAGAACCTGGAATCGAGTCCCACATCAGGCTCCCTGCATGGAGCCTGCTTCTCCCACTGCCTGTGTCTCTGCCTCTCTCTGCGTGTCTCTCATGAATAAATAAATAAATCTTAAAAAAAAAAAAAAAGACCTAAACTTGGAAAAGAAATCAGAGTGGTGTTTCACATCAATCTGAAAGGTGATGCCCTCTGTCCCACCTTAGGAAATGAGTACAGAGAAATACAAACTTTTCTCCTACCCTAGTCTGTCCAGTACTGCCAGGCACCCATGCCTCTTTCTTCTTTCTTTCTTCTTTCTTCTTTCTTTCTTTCTTTCTTTCTTTCTTTCTTTCTTTCTTTCTTTCTTTCTTTCTTTCTTTCTCTTTCTTTCTTTCTTTCTCTCTTTCTTTCTTTTTCTTTTTTCTTTCTTTCTTTCTTTCTTTCTTTCTTTCTTTCTTTCTTTCTTTCTTTCTTCTTCTTCCTTTCTTTCTTTCTTTCTTTCTTTCTTTCTTTCTTTCTTTCTTTCTTTCTTTCTTTCTTTCTTTCTTTCTCTTTCTTTTCTAAGATTTTATTTATTTATTCATGAGAGAGACAGAGAGAGAGAGGCATAGGCAAAGGGGGAAGCAGGCTCCCTGGGGGGAGCCTGATGCGGAACTCGATTCCAGAACCCTGGGATCAAAACCCGAGCCAAAGGCAGACACTCAACCATTGAGCCACCCAGGTGCCCCCCTCCCCCCCACCACATCTGTTTCTATCACCAACCACCGGCTCTGCTTTAGTTTATTTCCTCTGAAGATTGTTGATGAAGTACTACAGACAGTCCCTGGCTTACAGTGGTTCAACTTATGATTTTTCAACTTATGACAGTGCAAAAGGGAAATGGATTCAGTAAAAAACCATACCTCAAGTTTAAAAGTTTGATACTCTCTTGAGCTGGCGGTGTGTGGTAGGACTCTGTCATGATGCTGGGCAGCAGCGGTGATCATGACGGTAAACAACCAATACACTCACAACATTTCTGTGCCCATACAACCATTCTATTTTTCAATTTTGATGCAGTATTTAATAAATCACATGAGATAGTCAACACTTTATTATAAAACAAGCTTTGTGTTAAATGATTTTACCCAACGGTAGGCTAATCTAAGTGTTTTCAGCATGTTTCAGGTAAGCGAGGCCGAACTATGATCTTCCCCAGGTTAGATGTGTTAAACCCATTTTCAACTTAAGACGTTTTCAACTTATTATGGGTTTATTGGGACATAAGTCCAAGAAGATCTGTACTTGGTAAATTTACATTTTTTGTCAAAAAAGATATGGCAGATATAACTCACAGAGTGTTTCCAGATTTCTCACCTTCTCTAGAGCCTTGATAAACTGTGTCTCATGGTATTATAGGTTTTCTCTTGTCTTGCCTTGGAACTCAATGCAAATTTTTTTTTTTTTTTTTTTTTTTTTTTCAGAGAGTGATTTACGGGAGATGAACTCCAGAACATGGTTGGCAGGGGTGTGGGCAGACAAGGGTGGGCATGGAATTATTCACTGATCCTACATACTAATAATTTTCAAGATTGATAGAAGTTCTATAGGAACAATCAACCTTTCCTCTATTTTTCTGAAAAACCTTGGCTCCAGATTTGGATACTCCACTCAGCAAAATGAAGGCCTACAGTTAAATGGACCCAACGCCCTCTGGAAATAGCTTTCTGACTGTTGTTACTAAAACAAAACTCTTGGGGAGAAAGAAGGCTGGGATGACCTCTCCCCCCTGTCAATCTCCCGGAGAACAGCTGTGGTGAATAGGAAATCCTCAGCACTCTTTTAGTTCCAGAAACGATTAGTATTCTGACAATGATTTAGCAACTTTTATAGATTGAGGGCTGGGAAGTTGCCAGGCTGGTCCATCCCTTAATCAGCTCTGGATGTGTGGATGGCGGGGGAGGCTCGGGGGAGCCCAAGTAAGCACTTTTTATGTATCTTAAGAACAGATTGATATAAGGTGGTTTCAAAGTGTTCTCATTCATCACTCTTCACTCTTGCCAGCTTCCGGAGGTACATGATAGGATTCCACCTGGATCTTATCATTGCCTCTAATTACTCCACTCCCCAAATCCCTGGCTCAAACTAGCCACTCAGATTACACTTCCTCTGCCCTACTTGCTTGTCCACCTCCTCCCAGCATGTGCACTGCATGAGAATTGAGTCCTCCAGCTTTTTCATCCCTCTGCTCCCTTCCACTGCATCCACCCTCCTTTCTTCCTCTTGGAGAACATGGTCTATCCTATCACTTCTTTTTTTTTTTTTTTTTTTTTTAAGATTTTATTTACTTATTCATGAGAGAGAGAGAGAGAGAGAGAGAGACATAGGCAGAGGGAGAAGCAGCCTCCATGCAGGGAGACCAATGTGGGACTCGATCCCGGGACTCCAGGATCATGCCCTGGACTGAAGGCAGGTGCTGAACTGCTGAGCCACCCAGGGATCCCCTATCCTATCACTTCTTGACCGTGTACTGCTTTAATTCCTCTGAAGCTTATTTTCATTAATTGTAAGGTAAAGGCTAATATTCTTTTCATCCAGATGAAAATTTACTTTGGCAAGCACTTTTTATAAAATAACAAATCCCTTCCCAATGAATTTAACTGCCACATTAAATTCTCATGTATTTTTGAATCTAATACTGGGTTTTGAATTATATTTTACTAAGCCATTTGTCTACTATCATGTGGATACCATATTGGTCCATTTATAGTTGCTTTCTTGTATGTTCTAAGTCTAGGAAAATATGTTTTTTTCTATGTTATTGTTTTTCAAAATGTCCGTGGTTAATCTTTGGTATCTCTTCTCCAGGTAAATTTTAAGATTGATTCAACAAGTTTTACCAACACATACACAAAACACATATTTTCAGGATTCCAATTAATAATTCCTTAAATATATGCCTTTGTTTGGAGAAAGTTACATTTTCTAAATTTAAATCATTCTCTCTAGAACAAAAGTCTTTACCTTATGCCTGCTCAGACACAGCTGTTTTTGAATCATCTCCTGCTCTTTCCTGAATCACCAGTTTTTCCCTCTTTTGGACATTATTCCCATCAATATGCAGATATCTTACTTAAGCAGTGTGTTAACTAAAGGAAGATCCTCATCAAAGGAGCTGCTTTTTTCCTCTGCTTTCTTCTTTGTTTTTAAAATAACGGGGATCCCTGGGTGGCACAGCGGTTTGGCGCCTGCCTTTGGCCCAGGGCGCGATCCTGGAGACCCAGGATCGAATCCCACGTCGGGCTCCCGGTGCATGGAGCCTGCTTCTCCCTCTGCCTAGGTCTCTGCCTCTCTCTCTCTCTCTCTGTGACTATCATAAATAAATAAATAAATAAATAAATAAATAAATAAATAAATAAATAAATTACTCTGTTTTTAAAATAACGTTAACTCCTCCAAGGGGCACTCAGGTGGTTCAGTCAGTTGAATGTCCAACTCTTGGTTTCAGCTCAGGTCATGATCTCAGTCATGAGACCCAGCTCTGCATCAGACTCCACGGTCAGTTGATAGTCTGCTTGAGATTCTTTCTCTCCCTCTGACCCTCAACCTGTCTCTCTCTCTCTCTCTCTGAAATAAATAAATAAATAAATAAATAAATAAATAAATAAATAAATCTTTAATAATAATGATAATAATATAACTCCTCCAAGGGTTTTCTTTTCTCTATTTTTATAACTTCTTTGCCCCCTTATCTCTAAACCTCAAATCAGATTTTATTCCTGGTACCATTTCGTGGACACATCAGGTTCAGAATGACCTAGAAGTCGCTAAGTCTGATAACCAGTTCTCTGTTCATATTTTCTTGCCTTGTCATTAACACTTGACATGTCTGATCATGCTTCACACTTTCTTCATTGGCTTTCATAATATGTTTAGATGAGTTTTTTCTTTTGCTGCTTCCGTTTTAGCTCTCTAACCTCTGAGAGCAACACGGCTCATTCCTTGAGTCTTGTCTCTTATCTGAATACTACCCCTCCTTCTTTAGTGATCTCATGTTTGAGATGACCATCTCACACATCACCTATATTATAAAGATTCACAAATTTGTATACCTCCAGCATGTACCAATCTCAAGGTTATGTATCTAATTACCTCCTGGCCTCTCTATCTAAATACCTAATAACAACTCATATTCAGCAACCTTACTAAATTCTCCTGTTAACACAAATCTGATCATGAGATCTCATGGCCATCAAACCTTCCATTTCTTGAATCTTACCTACCCTACCAGGCTTAGCACTCTGTAACCTCAGCCACGTCTGTTACCCTAAAATGACATGTCCTCCATGTCCTCCACTTCCATCTGTTGAATTTTACCCTGCTTCTCAACTCTATCCTGAGCAACCACCCATCTGATTAATCTCTCCTGTCCACAGATTCTAGTATCATTTATTTGGTATTTCTTGTTGCCATTTCTGTCTTGCATGTGAGAGGTCTGTTTTGTTGAAGTGGTCTGTGAGCTCTTGCAGGACCATGAAAAGGATCTTTATCTTTCTAGATTATCAACATACATACTGCAGGGTTTTGAAAGTAGCAGCTGTCTAATAAATTGAAATTGAATTCTAGGGTTTTTATTAATAGTACAGAAACATTTATTTCATATCAACAATAAAGCAAAATTGCACAGAACAAGGTAATTTTATTTATACATTTCTGTGACCTACATAGAAGCTATATAAATCAATTTTATTAGAAGTAGAGAGGAGATAGCTATATTGTTTACCATTATTGTCATAGCTCATAACATCAACTATGCTTTTAAAATTCTGTCAGTTGCCTATCCTTAGGGTTTTTTTTTTAAGATTTTATTTACTTATTCATGAGAGATACAGAGAGAGGCAAAGAGAGAGGCAAAGATAGGAGAAACAGGCTCCATGCAAGGAGCCCAATATGGGACTTGATCCTGGGACTCCAGGATCACGCCCTGAGCCAAAGGCAGACACTCAACTGCTGAGCCACTCAAGCATCCCTGCCTTTCCCTAGTTAATATCACCAAGGGCACATCACAGTGTAGTAGGAACCATGAGAAATGTAACATGTTTATTTCCCAGTATGTTTATAACACAAATAGGGATGTATTAAATTATTTAATAAAACATTTGGTCAGGTAAGTCACTGTATTATAATGATACTAAGAATTACAAATAGCCCTAAAATTAAACTTTTACTATGAACCAGTATATTTTTGGAATATGTGTAAGCATCCATCTGAACAGATATTACTGATGGGACCCAAGACAATTTCTGAGAGCACTTACTTACTTCCTCATCTGTGTTGTCTCCTTTTTAGTTTCTCTTTTCCTATACACTATTAGTCTTGTCCCCTTATTCTTTCTCTCTTTCTAAACTTTGGCTTGAGCAGAATACACATGAATTGTTTCAATATCCCTGTGCATGCCCAGAGTCAGAGGTTGCTGACAAACAATTACGTATCCATTGTCTGGATCATCTTTCATTGTTCTCTTTGGCACCTACCTGACAGTAATCAAAAATTGTTCCAGCTACCAAAGTTAAATTTAATAAATCAAAAAGTTCAATAAATGGATTATTCTAGATTTAGTGTTCTCATTAACTGCAAATAAGAGAATTCCTGAAATTCTCCTTTTTTTTTCGGTAATGAAGATTACTTTGTTGCTTTTTTGAGAGTCTGTCTTAATATTTAGGGCATGTATATACCATCATCATATAATAAAGAAAATAGTGGATTTGAAAAGTTTTTCTAAATAGACACTAACATCAAAATATGCTCTGGAAGTTTTTAGTGGAAGTTTTTAAAGTAAAACTTTGAAATAAGTTTATTTGTGTGTGTGTATGTGCTACCTCTTTTTTTCAGCTTTTTGAGAAAAAAAATCACTAATTAAGGGTTCCAGTTAGATGGGTTAAAGTTAATCAGAATTGACTGTACTTGCACTAAAATTCTTAAAATGACACACTTAAACTTGGTTAACTTTTTCTTTTGAGGCCACATATTGCATTAAAGTCAGTGGTTAAATAACCAGTCCATGAAAAATGACAGTTTTCTTTTGCCAACATTATTTTAATTGTAAGTTCCAATTTCTTCAGCATTTTGTTGTTTGCTGATTTGTAACCAGCTTACGTAGCACCTTGGTTTGCTGTTCCAGGTAATGTATTGGTTTTCCCTCTTGCCCACAATTAAATTCAAGTAAATATAGCCCCCAACTTATATCTTATAATTAGTACTTAACTGTTTGAAAATTTCCATTAGTTATTTTTCTATTTTAAAAAAATTTTAATATAGAAAGTTGGGTTAACAATCCATTTCTTAAAAGTCTAATTTATCAGATGGCATATTTAACGTGAACTTGAATCCTTTTATTAATTGTTGTATCTTTCACTTTATGTCGTATAAGTAATTTCAGCTTCAGGAGGGAAAATTTCAGTCCTGGTTTTATTTTACATAAATGCAGCTTACGTTTTCCAATTTTCTTTTTCTTTGCTAAATGTAGACACGATCCCCATTTATTTAAACAAACAATGGTTAAGGAAACAGTTTGGGGTTTCTCTGTACCAGATTCTGCTGTGTATTTCTTTGGTGTAAAATATGCCTTACTAAGGAAGAACAGTTTTCTCTTCTCTGCAAGTAAAATCAATCACTCATTAAACAATGAGATAAAAATATAGATTAAATGTTTAGTTAGCATATGAGACAAAGTGACATAGTCCCCCATGGCTGAGGCCAAGGAAACGGAAGAATGTCTCCCTCTGAAAAAGATCTATTATCTGCTGCCAACTCAGGTTGATTATTCACTGGCACCATACAAAAATAAAAGTTCCCAAAGAGGGGTTGGTACGTGTACCAAATAACCAGTCATGTGGCATGTTGGTTACAAATGCAAAATCACAGATCTCACCTCTAGAGTTTCTGGTT
Organism: Canis lupus baileyi; assembly: GCF_048164855.1. Taxonomy (NCBI): domain Eukaryota; kingdom Metazoa; phylum Chordata; class Mammalia; order Carnivora; family Canidae; genus Canis; species Canis lupus. Next base: position 17,821,445 of record NC_132857.1, on the reverse strand, counting down.
AGAAAATCTAGATTAGGGTGCAGGTAACACCACTTTAATAATTGTCTTATCTACCACTACATCTACTACATTTAATTTCGAAGCAGATGATACATGGGCCAGGCCATGAGAAAAAAAAAAAAAAAAACTAGACTCCATGCTTCTATGTTACAATCTTTTTCTGGCATGAGGGTTAAAATTGTCAATAAGTAGTAATTTCATATAATTCAAACTAATGTTTTCCTGGTCCTTTTATTATATCAAAGCAGAAGGTTGAATAACCCATAAGTTGAGGAATTCAGTGGTGAAGTGGAATCATATCTTGAAATATTAATCAACATGTATCTGCTGTATTTTATGCTATCCTGTGACCTTTTGGCAATGGGTCAGCTAAACCATACAGCATCTATTGACTGCTGGAAGAAATATACTCATAGAACCAAAGGACAGCCAGCTGAGGATCAAAAGTCTACATTTTTATGGGCAAAATCTAGCCAACAAAGGAACTCAAGGAAAAAGATAATAGATGACCCAAGTGAAACTTCACTGCTTCTACCTCCTTCATTCACTTCTTTCCTAACCCCAAGCTGAAAAATAACTCCAAAATTTTTGGAAGAAGAAATGAGCAAGAAAGAGATGTAGGAGTGACTGGATAATGTGGGATCTGAGGTAGAGACACCCATGCTCTGCTGAAGGAAGTCTTGAGGGACTTCTGTCTTGAGGGATAGAAGGCTCCAGATATTTTGTGGGAAACAAGTGTAGAAGGAGACTTTACTTCATTTTCCCTGGTGGAGATGAAGACAAGGAAAGTCTTCAGAGTAGGAATGGATTCAAATATCTCCAGTAAGCCTCATACAATTTCTTTACACTAGGAAGAAGATCGTTTCCTTTTTGTCTAGTAATCAGGAAGGGGTGAAGAGTTATATGAGGACTCATTGAGTTTCTGTGGCCTCAGCATAAACAAGAATAATAATGTAATTTCTGTAGAGAGAGAGGCCCAAGCATCAACTGGGTCCTAACATGACCCATGAAGCCTCTGGACAAAATTTGAGGGTGTCACAGAAGCAATCTGCATAGGCAAACACACAAAGACCAGATTGAACAAGGCTGCTTCAAAAATGCCAGGGCCAGGAGAGAGCAGAGAGTGGGAGCAGATGCCATCCTTAATCACTTGACACTCTACAAGCTTCTAGAAATACTACAGATGCAATCCAAAAGAAGAGGGAATGAGTAGCTTTTTGGGTGGGTGGAGGGATGGCCACCTAGTATAATCAGAGTTTGTGTTAGACATATCAATTGGGGAAAAGTATTCAAAAATGTATTTCTTAAATATCTGTGTTTTGGGTCTAAAATGAAGACTTATTAAAAAAATCCAAACTATACCCATGACAATACATTTTAACCCAAGTCAGATGATTGAAGCCTTTAAGTGTTCCCTTTCAGTCTTGGATTGGCAATGCTTTTAGTCCATAAAGCTAAGAGAAAAGTAGTTGTACTTGCTAGCTATCCCTACAGTTTGTCTTCCAACCCAGGACTGTATTTATGTCTTAGCCACATTAGGAGCTAGAGAAATAGGTTCTCCTCTTGGCTTTTTTTTTTTTTTTTTTTTTTAAGATATATTTATTTGAGAGAGAAGGAGAGAGCAAGGGGAAGGGGAGAGGCAGAAAGAGAATCTCAAACATATTCCCCATGGAGTGTGGAGCCAGATACGGAGCTGGATCCCAGGACCCTGAGATCATGACCCCAGCTGAAACCAAGACTCAGATGCCCAACCGACTGAGCCACCCAGGAGCCCCCCCTTCTTGGCTTTTGATGACACATTGCTTCCCTCATTATTTCTCTAAGTGCCACCAAAATGCTGTCACTCAAGAACTCTGTTTCTTACCCCTTATTTCCTCCTCCTATTTTTAGATCTTTTTCCAAGACACTTTCATTCCTTTAATTCATTCCTGACTCTCTGTTCTGGCTTCCTGTTCTGAGGTAACCAGACGGTAAAACCCACTTTCCCCCTCACATTTTCAGAGCATCCTGCCATCTCTCATCATTCCCCTTCTTTCCAAGCTGCATGCTTGTATATGTTACCCTTACTCTAAGATTTTGTGGCTAATATATTTATATTTGTATCATATTATATTTTCCAGAGGTGACTGTAACAAGAACTCCTGCCCTATGCACTCTCCTGTAACGTGACTTCTTTACATATCTGTAGAGAGGTAGAGTGCATTTCTGCATCCTTTAAGTCTTAGGATTGCTTTGCCAATAGAATATCACAGAAGTAACATCATTTCTCTTCTGGGGGCAGACTTTAACTGGCATGACAGCTTCTGCTTCTTTCATGTTGGAAGCCAGTTGCTGCAAGAAGTGAAATTATTTTTCTGTAATACTCTCAGCTACCTAGAGAGGTGCTGGAGATAAAACATCATAAGGAGAGACCAAGACCAAAGAGGACTGAAGCTCCAGACATATGGGCAAAGAAGTCATCTTTGATATCTATCCGTTAAACCTTCAGATGTTACGAGAGACTCCAAGAGATAACTGTCCCACTGAGCCGGCAACCTACACAACCATGAGAGTGACACATTGTTGGCTTAGACCACTCAACTTTGAGGTGGTTTGTTATATAGTAATAGGTATTGGAGACAAAAGACGACTATCATTTGCTTTATTAGTTTTTTATTGTGAATGAAAGCAGGGAAGGCATCACTGAAGAAGTGATGATGGAGATAGGTGTGAAAGAGAAATCGCAGCTAACTCAGAGAAGCAGGGAAGGAAAAGAATCACAGATAAGAATGGAAAGAAGGTCCTGCAACTGGAGTGAAGAGCAAGAGAAAACATGGTGAGATGGTGGGTGGAGGCCATGGCCCACATGCCTTCCAAGGTATGGCACTTCCAAAGAGAAACCACTCTAGCCCATGATGGTCTTTTTCTTTCCTTCATGGGTTATTGTCATTCCACTCATTTAGAATGTATTTATATACTTTTTTGGGAGAATCAGGATACAGTTACGTTGCAATCATGTTAACTTACTATCCCATGTGTGTATATCATACCAGAGTGTAAACTGCAAGTTCGTAAATGGTATATAGAGTATGTGTAATGGATATACGAGGTATTCAGTGAGTATGTGTTAATTATATATTTCATGGATGTCAGTGAAATGAGATATGTTTTCTAAGTATGATATTTATCACCGTTCCTCAAAAGCTAAATCTCTTTGCATTACAGCAAAACTATTCAAAACTCTCCTTCTTCTTATATTTCTAGTAACAGGGTGCCTAAAAAAATGACCCAGAGGGCAGCCCGGGTGGCTCAGCGGTCCAGCGCCACCTTCTGCCCAGGGCGTGATCCTGGAGACCCGGGATTGAGTCCCACATCAGGCTCCCTGCATGGAGCCTGCTTCTCCCTCTGCCTGTGTCTCTGCCTCTCTCTCTCTCTCTCTCTGTGTGTCTCTCATGAATAAATAAATAAAATCTTTAAAAAAATGACCCAGATATCAGTTGGCAGCTTCAATAGTTGTGGTGAATTAGTCATCAAATCTTTAAATCACTGTGGCTCTCCCACAATGTGAAGACTCCACATTTTGTGAATTCACAAAATATTAAAACCAATTTTTATCTGAATATATATCCACTTTGATGACATTTTTATGAAGAAAGCTTCATGAATTGAGCATAAGGGACGTCATATCTGCCTCAATTCTGAGGATTACAGTGATGGGGATGGGGAATGCGGAATTGGTGACAAGCCAGTGATCAGGAGGTAAAATAATCAACACAAAAGTGTTTATCTGTAGGTGTTTGCTCCAAGACTGGATTCTTGTGTCCTCGACTATATCCTGCTGTTTGTTTCTCATCGTTGGAATCATGATGAGAACTTCACAGCAGAATGGACCCAGGGTGACCAGAAAAGAGTTTTGACTCCATTGTTCTTCCACATACCTAACAGAATGCTTGAGAGATAAAGAAAATAGAACTGAGTGAGAGTGAAAAAATATTTAAAGGTTGAGGCAAAAGAAAAGAAATATATTGTCTACATTTTGTTTTCAGTAATAATGTCATAAACGTCCACCCAAGTGACATTTTTGTCACTAACATGTTTGGATCCAGAGCACTTTTAATAGGAAAACATAGAAATTAAAGATGAACATAGCTTTGCAAATATCCTAATGGTAACTACATCTAAAGGTAATTCCTAGCCTTCTCAGTGGTGAGAAAGCAGAAATAATCAATGGATATGAATGCATTAATAAAATTATCAGTAAGCTTTTTAAAATAGAAGTCTAAATAATGAGTGGCTTATTGACTTTTGTAATCCAATATATAGATGTATTTCAGATCTATATCTTTTGATCACATTGTTATAATTCTGAAGGATTTAGAAAATATAGAGGCCATTTTGTTGACCTAATATTTCTGTTTTTCTAAAGTATGCATTTAAAATTATGAGCCTGTTTGGAATTAATAATTTCATAGAGAGATGCTAGGGGACATTTGGCACCAGAAATTACAATAGTGCTTCAATACATGAAAGGTTTATCACAGAAATTTAATTATTGCTTGATTCTATGGTTCTATATTTAATACAAAAAGAATGGACTCATCTTAATTTCATGTCTAATCTTTTTAGTATATATACACACTTTCTTCATGTTTTTATTTATTATATTTCTCCACATTGCTTTACTTGGTATAAGCTCATTTTTATTAAAGATGTAGAAACAATTATGAGAGGGTTCTGATTTTCAGAAACAAATGTACAAACATTCAATTTCCACATGTGTTTTGAAGACCGTTTTGTTTGTAATTTTTTAACAACCCACATCTTGGTAATACACTGTGAAAGACACGCTTCTTGCCATTCCAGTGAAAGTTCTCCCCTGCATAGCAGATCGTTGCCTCTGTCTTAATAAAAAGGAATCCTAAATATTCCTGAAACAACTTGTGTTCTTCTAAAGAGATACACAGAAGGGTTTTGTTTGCTTTGTTGTTGTTGTTTTAGTGCTCTCAGAAGAGCATTAAGAGCAAGTGTTTGTTGGTTCTTCTTAATGCTTGAAGGAACTGGAATTCAAAAAAGTTAAAGGACTTCTGTTGTCACAGAATAAAAATCAGAGGCATGAAGCCACCTCCTAGAAGACCTACTTGCTCTGTGTCAGGTCCATTCTCTATGAGAATTAGCTATCCACGCCTCTTAATTCTATGTTGCATTAAGCTGCTAAGTATCCTAACTTCTCAACTACAAAATGATCGCCACCTACTTGACATCTCTTCATGCCTTGAATCAGGGGTTATATGTGAAGTCTTGACCATGATCTCACTTTTTCAAAACCAGTATTTTTAGCAGTCTAGATTTGTGGTGAGAGCTACATTGCCTAGTTATAATTAATGAGACATATGAAAATCAAAGAAAGTGTTCAAGATTTTAAGCAGATAATCATCTTTCTCTCATAAAACTATTTTTTTGCAGGTCTTCATAGGTATATAACTGTCCTTGCATTATTTAAATATTCTTATCAGGTGTTGCCTGGTGGCAAAAAACACTGCATGCCAAAATTAGAGCACAGAAATAACTGCACAAGCCCAGGGGAATAGTGAAATTGCATTTTCAACATAATCAGCTCTCTAATTATAGGACCCAGCCTAGTCGATGTATCTGAAATATAATTAATTATGATTTATTTAAACACTTTTTAAAATACATTATATTTTATTTCCTAAAAGCTGAATTATAGGGAAAAATTGAATTTTAAAACCAATAGTGTTTATAAACATCTTATTATAAATTTTTAAAGGTTAATGTAATAATTATAAACTTAGCAGCAATTGCCCAAATGCAATTTTAAAAGGAAAACATCATACAATATAAAGGAGTATAAATTACAAGAAATACAAAAAAAAAAAAATCTGCTTATATCAAATGGACTCAGAAACATTCCAGATATTTTCACATCAACAAATTCTGGTCATAATTTGTGTATTTATTGTGGTAAAAATCATACAAGATAAAATTTACCATCTTAACCATTTCTAAGATTACAACTCAGTAGCATCAAGGATATTCACATTGTTGTGCACCCAATCACCAGAACTTGTTCATCTTGCAAAACCGAAGCTCTATACCCATTAAACAACTCCCTCTTTCCCTAATCTTGCTTCCCCACTGAGCTTCTCCCAACAACCATTCTACTTCCTGTTTATGAATCTGACCACTCTAGATACATTATATAAGTGGAATCATACCGCAACTATCTTTTCGTGACTGGCTTATTTTACTTAGCATGATGTCCATGAGGTTAATCCATATTGTAGCATATGTAAGAATTTCTTTCTCTTTTAAGCTAAACAATATACTACATTTTGTTTATCCATTCACCACTGGATTGTTTCCACCTATTCGCTATTGTGACTAGTGCTGCTATGAACATGGGTATGCAGATAGCTCTTCAAGACTCCGCTTTCAATTCTTTTGGAGATATATATAGGTATAGATATAGATATAAAAAATATATATATATAATTTATTTCTCTCTATATAATTTATATCCATATATAAAATATATGTACCCAGAAGTGGAGTTGCTGGATCATATGACATACTTATTTTTAATTATTTCAGGAGCCACCATACTGTTTTCCATTGTAACTGCCATTTTACATTCCCACTGACACAAAGGTTCCCGTCCCTCTGCAGCCTTTACAACACTGTTTTCTCTTTGTTTTGTTTGTTTGTTTTTTATAGTAGCCATCCTAATGGGTGCGAAGTGATCCCTCAGTGTGGTCTTGGTTTACATTTCCTTATTGGTTAGTGATATTGAGCATCTTTTCACATGCCTGTTGGCCATTTGTATATCATCTTTGGAGAAACATGTCTGCTCAAGTCCTTTGCCTACAGATATTTTTTATCAGTCTCATATATTCACTACTTTTTCTAAACAACCACAACAAAAACAGTTGTGGTTTTTGGGTTTTTTGTTTTTGTTTTTTATCAGGGTTACTAAGGTTCAAGATCAGAAGGCAAGAAATTTTGAAACAGTTCTCAGGAAATTTTGTTTTGCTTTGCCTTTTTTTTTTTTTTTTTTTTTAAAGATTTATTTATTTATTCATTCAGAGAGAGTGAAGAGAGAGGCAGAGACACAGGCAGAGGGAGAAGCAGGCTCCATGCAGGAAGCCCGATGTGGGACTCGATCCAGGGTCTCCAGGATCACACCCCAGGCTGCAGGCAGCGCTAAACCGCTGCGCCACCGGGGCTGCCCCTGCTTTGCCTTTTTAGTTTGTCTTCAGACTTCGCCAGTTCGTAAGAGCAAAGAAAAAGAATCGTGCATTGGTCAATCAATTGAACTTGCTGAATACAAATTGTGACCTAGGTTTGATTTGAGGAGGAAATTCTAGCACCGTCAGCAGGGATGGGGTACGGAGTCAGATCAGCGGTAGCAGCGATGCCACAGCCTCGGTACTTTGAGGACCCGACAGAGGGCTCCACTGGCCCTGAGCCTGCGGTCCTTTGAAGACTAGTAATGGGTTCAGGGGATTCCAGAGTCACTCAATTTCAAAGCCAGAATCACTCACTGGCCCAAATTGTATTTCTAAAGAGCAGTCTTTGTTCTTGTTGACCTCCCAGCCTGGTCATTTTCAAGGCTTTTGTTAACAGTCACTTGAACAGGATACAGCCTGATGCTTCTCAGTTAGAAATATTACTCTCAACCCTCTTCCCACATTCTAATTTCTGCTTTTGTTTCCTTGTCCTCAGTGCCTCTGGCCAAGGATCATGGGCTTGAGCACAATCGATCACTTCTCATTCTCAGGTGCATGACCTACATCCAGCTTTCTTTGCTGCACGCAACCTGTCCCTTTTTCTGGGAGTCTCCTGTTTTTTATTTTCACAGCTATTCTTTTCTGCACTTAACCTTGAATTTTTCACCTACCTTCCTTGTCAAAGTTGATTTATCACAGGGTGGGCCAATCTCAGCCTTTCCTGGGAAGAGAAGCAATCCCTCTCTAAGTGGCAGCTTTATGTGATTTGAAGACAGCGAGCCTATGAAAGAGGCTCACCTACAAACAGAAGAGAGACAGGAGGGTGTCAGTTCCTGATTTGGGTCACCCCTAAAGGTTAAGTAACATCTTGCCATTCTACGGTGAGGCAATCCAGCTTGTCAATAAAGTCTCCTCTTGGCCAGAAATGATTTGAATGGATTTCCCTTCCTTGCAAACCAAAAGATTCAAAATGAATTATTTTTATCGCCTGTGGCCAGTGATTCACCTTCCCTTGATGAGATCCTAAATCTGGCCTGGTCAGGCCTTCGCTTCCCTTTCCTGGTTAGCATGGCCTTTCCACAAGACTCGGCTGACACCACGTGAAGCAAATATACCTCTGCTGTCCTGTGAAAATGTCTCACAGGAAGTAGGTTTTCAAAGATACTTCAAGACTTGATACTTTTTCCTTTCAGGAGACATTTGTAACTAAAATTGCCTTATCCAGTTTAGAAGGCCTTACACCTATCTGTGCTTGCATTTTCTAACAATGGGTCTAGGACTATCACCGTGTCCTCTCGACAAAACAGCAAGTTCCTTGGATTTGTTATGAGTGGGCCTGTCTCTGCCCCACAACATTGATTTGAATTCAGATTCTGACCAAAGAGGACTTATATTCACATGAGCTCAGGGCATTCAGGTAAATATATGAGAACATTCTTAATGTAGTGGTTTCAGGGCTGTAGGACAGGAGTGGGTTTAGGGCACATGAGCCATTCCGGTTTGTTACAAATTTTACAGTGAATTTTGCTCTGTGAGCAGGAGGGCAGAACACAGTCCTGTTCCATAAATAGATCACATGTGAAAGTAAATCTAAGTGTGAAGTTGGTCATGAGTCTCCAACCAGGGACTTTTAGCAGTTCATTTCTCAGAGCTCCGTTCTCATTGCCTAGCCCATGCCCTGATTCTGATGTAAGGAGCTACAAATACTCCGTGAGAAATACAACTCTGTACATGTTCAGAAAATCCTTTGTGTTCTTTGCTCCCATTAACGGTAATCCAAACAGACCAAAAAAAAACCCCACAAAAAACAAAAAGCTGGGCAACACCTCTACTCATGAACTAATCTTTACTTTACACCTCAGTATGGTTCATGCCTGCTGCAGGCAAATTTCCATGAGAATTCTAAATGTTTTGATTGCTCAATAAACCACTGACAAAATGCAAGGGGCCTGAGCAGCCGTAGCAGGCCTCCCCAAGTATGAATTCCCAAAACCTACTTATTTGCCAGCAGCTGCAATCTTCTGATCTCCCAAGTTACATTTGCTTGGAGCCCAGCCTTTGTTTAGATCAATTGAAGTGCCCTGGGCCAAATGCATGTCTCTTCCTTTAAAGTGCCTGAGATGTATTTATAATAAAGAGAAATTTACCAATATGAAAAGCTTATTTGGGAGATTAAAAACAAAGCTATGTGGTTCTAGAAATTTAAATTTCCTCTCACCTTTTAATTTACAGATTGGAAATGCCATTGGAACTTTCTTTGGGGGGAATATGTTTGGAATCCCATATCAGTTGCTAACTGAAATCTACTATTTCATAATTAAGAAGATAAATGCATTTTTTTAAAGATTGTATTTATTTATTTATTTATTTATTTATTTATTTATTTATTTGAGAGAGATAGAGAGCATGAGTGAGGAAAGGGGCAGAGGGAGAAACCGATGCCCCTCCTAAGTAGGGAGCCCGACAGGAGGTGGGACTCAGTCCCAAGACTCTGGGACCATGACCTGAGCCAAGGCAGACGCTTAATGGACTGAGCCACCCAGGTGTCCTGCTACATGCATGCTTTGGGAAAAAGAATCTGTTTAAAGATCTTGTCTGTTCTTTGACTGAGCTTCTTCAAGAAACACATGCTTTTTCCAGTCTAACCAGAATTAGGGAGGGTTTTGAAACTTTGTTGGTGTCTGGTGCCATGTGAAGGGTGGGTATGGAACCGAAGTTTGAAATGGAAGGAAAGGGACACCTGGGTGGCTCAGCAGTTGAGCATCTGCCTTCGGCTCAGGGCGTGATCCCAGAGTCCCAGGATCAAATCCCACATCAGGCTCCCTGGGGGGACCCTCTTTCTCCCTCTGCCTGTGTCTCTGCCCCTCTCTCTGTGTCTCTCATGAATAAATAATAAAAATAAAATCTTTTAAAAAAATGAAATGGAAGAAAAGACAGAAGTGACAGGTTAACTCTAGGGATTCAGATGATCACATAGTCTTCCAAAAGGTCAATAAATGACAAAATTATGGAGCAGAACATGCAAGGTAATGTTGCCAAGGTCCAGCATTACAGGGAGGCTAAGCTGAACAAAATGTAAACAGATTGCCAACTACTATCTTTAAATTAAATTTCTCTTTCAGTATTTGAATGTGGTTTTCAAATTTCTCTCTCTTTGCATAGCCTGCTTGTTCTCTTCTTTGTAAGTGTTTGACATTTCATGTGACTTTGTTATTTGGGAATATATTGGAATTTCCAACAAAACAAATTTTAATTCTGAAGATTTTAATTTCATTAAAATTTAGGAATAATTTAAAACTGAGTCCCCAGTATTAAAATTTGCCAGTACTTGAAATCTAGATATAATACCTCTTGTAAAATAGTTTCATATAATCCTATGAAGAGTTGGAAGAGCAAGAATTATTATTTCTAAATTATAAATGTGAAAACAGTATCTCAGGAAGCAATATGGAACAAAGAACAGCAGAACAGAGACGACTTCTCAGGTTTCCTGGAAACTCAGCACTCTTTCCAATATAATGCAAATCATTAAAAAAAAATCTCCCAATAGTATGCTACCAGAGGAATAGTCTCCATAGAAACCTAGGAAGTTTTGTGTTTTGTTTTTTTAAATGTTCTACATACATTAACATTCATGCTAAAGATAATTTTGCCAGAAATAACCCTTACATGTAGGTGCAAGGGATTTTCCAATTTAGCATTTGAATCCTTACTGGATGGAATTTATGTTTCGTGCCAACAGAAATCATAATCCCAGTAATCCCCAAGTTTTACTAGAAAGTAACTAACAGTACTTTATTTATCCTTGCTAATGGAGGGATCTCTGTGAAAAGGTAGGAACACATTTTTTGTTGTGGTTTTAATGAATGAGAGCTCCTTCCGATGTGAACTGGTTTTGGAAGCAGGTGTTCTGTTTTGTTTTCTTTCTCTTGTTTTGTGTAGATGAGGGCTTTAAGTTTCAAAATCAGTTTATATGTGATAACTTAGCATATTATCATATATATAGTTCTTCCCTATATTCAAAGATAACCAAATGCTTATGGTGACTGTTCCTCTCTTCGCACAAAGTCATGCTGACAAGCCAGATTCTCACTTTCGAAAACTTTCTGGGAATCCTCCTGGATGATTTGCTGACTACTAAAAGTCTCTGCAAACAAATTGCAGAACACAAGAAGAAAATCATATGATCATCTGGCCTTTCTTTCACTTCCACTGGCGCATATTCAGGTTTGCTCATCTTTTCCCCTCTCATACTTAAGAGATAATAAGAGATAATAATTAAGAGATCATTTCTTTTTAAATCTTCCCTACAGGCAGATTTCTTCCACCAAAATCATAAACTTTTTAAAAAACATTTCTAAGGATTGTTACCCTTAACTTAAATTCTCCCAGTTACAAAGATCATTCACTAACACTACACATTGTTTTGAATGTAAATTATGCCTTTTTTTCTTCTATATGTAAGGTACAGCCTAATATTTAACAACTTCCTGTTAACTATACTGGAATTAAAATTAAAAACTTAATAAAGAAAACATTTTCCTTATAGATTTTATGAATTTGGAAGTAATGCTGAGTCACCCTTCACCTTTTGTTTTCCACACTTTCCAACCTCCCTTTGCGTGACCATTCATACACCCTAAATTGTCACCTGCTTCTTCAGCTTTTCCTTCTACTTAATATTCAGTAAAGCAAATCCAGAATTTTGGCACTATCTGTTTACTAATTTTTTTTGACAATGAACAAGTTAAGTAGTCCTCGTAACATGATTTCTCAATTCATAAAATATGAGTAGTATAACTTCATGAAATTTTGTAAGGATTACACGCAAAGTAATTGTATATGATGCATTGAGCACAGTGCCTAAAAGCACTTGGTAAATAGTCTATTCTCTGTAGCTCTTAAGCTGAGGAGAGGAGCATGGGGAAGGTCTATAACATAAGATGGTTCTCTGTAGAAGAAGGAAGGAGGGAAGGAAGGAAGGAAGGAAGGAAGGAAGGAAGGAAGGAAGGAAGTTGAGAAGGGAGGAAGAGAATATGGAAGTGGAGGGTGGAGAGAAAGAAGAAAAGAAAGAAAGAAAGAAAGAAAGAAAGAAAGAAAGAAAGAAAGAAAGAAAGAAAGAAAGAAAGAAAGAAGAAAGAAAGAAAGAAAGAAAGAAAGAAAGAAAGAAAGAGAAAGAAAGAAAGAAAGAAAAGAAAGAAAAAGAAAGAAAAAGAAAACCACTAAATTAGTCTTTACCAATATTCATGGATTCCGGAAGCAGGATTTTCTCCCCACTCTGGTCAGTTCACTAATGCTGTTCTGTCCTTTAACTACCCACTGCCTTGGTGTTAGCAGGACTGACTCTGTTTGGGGTTTTGCCTACCGGCCTCATCCTAAATAGGCTATTTCTTTGCAAATGTAGCCTCTGATTGCTTTACACCCATGTGTTCCGCCCGCTGTTCTCATTTCCCCAACTCCAGAGCTGACGTTACTATTCTTCAAATTGAGGGCACCCTGAGGATGGAAACCTGCAGGGAAGCAGAATGAACTTAATCCCGTTGTTAGTTTCTATTCTAAACTGCTCAGCAAGCAAAGAGCAACTCTTGATAGAATGTGTTGCTCCTGAGAATGTGTTGCTCCTGAGGGTGAAAGGGTAATGAACTGTGAAACCAGATGGCTCAGTCCCCTCAGGCCATTACAGGGTTAACTTCCCACCAACTCGGGGGCAGCCTGGGTGCTGCCTCCTGCCCATCACCTCCTCACATCCCTGTGTCTTAAAAGAAGTCCCCTTTCATTGGGGGAAAAGAAATGTTAAAATGTGCTAAGATGAAGCACAAGTCATTTGTTGTAGAAACTGATAGGGACTGTATCCATTTCCTGATCCTTTTCCCTTTTTTTTTTTTTAAGATTTTATTTATTTATTCATGAAAGACACAGATAGGGAGAGAGAGGCAGAGACACAGAGGAGAAGCAGGCTCCATGCAGAGAGCCCGATGTGGGACTCCATCCCAGGACTCCAAGATCACACCCTGGGCCAACCCAGGGATCCACCCAGGGATCCCTCCTTTTCCCTTTCTATCCATTCTATTTTTTCAATAATTGTATTAGGACGATGACAGGAGCCACAGGTGATTAGTGGTCAATGTAGTTCTGAAGATGTCTTTTTTTCTCTCAAAACTTAGTGGAAGATACCTTCATCCATCCAGTAAAGTTAAGACGAGAAGAAGAGGAAGCCAGTGTTGTTCATTCGGTCCACATTACAATCCTCATTGTCCCTTGGCCTTTTTTCAAGTTGTAATACTGTGAGAAATCAAATACAACCACAAATCTTGCAACACGATTTTCATTCTGCATTGTTCTCAAATATCACTATCTTGATTATGACATGAAACATGCAGAAAACTCCTTCAGAAAGTCATTTGGGGAACCAAATGCTATTGCTTTGATGCCTGGTTTCTAGAAGTCAGGAGCAGTCTTCATGGGACATCCCAAATAAATCACAAGTCCCCCCTGGATGACCTAACCCGCAGTTTCATTTTCCTAAGTAGAATATTTCAGAGTATTTATTAGCCTTTGAAGGGGAAGCTTGTTGCTAATGCTAATTTGGCTTCTAATTTGCTTGTATCTATTTCTTATTTACCTCTGCTTTACCTTCACTCCTAACATGGTAGTCACCAGGTGTAACATTTTGCATTACCCCTAGTTGCTAAATCAAAGCATAGAGCTGTCTACACTATAATTAATCCTGATTAGTAAGGAAGAAACAAAAAAAGTCTGCACACAAAAACCCATTTCGCAGTTTTCATGGAATGAACTTGTCCCAAGAAATCCATGAACCAGCTATCAGTCAGCATCTCGTGAAGGACTATGCTGTTCATTTAAACTGGCAGCCCAGGTGAACGTACGTTCATAGGCTGTGTCTATAGTCTTGGCCATAATACCGGAGAAGGCAAAAAAACTCATATGGCCAAAGAGTTTTATCAGAACTGTTCACACTTAATTAGACTGATGACTACAAGAGTCATCAATGAATGAATAAGGGCTAGTTATTCGAGTCAGTTAATTTAGAGTATCATTTGCTAAACCTAGCAAGGCAGGTGGGAAAAACTAAAAAAAAAAAAAAAGGCAACTGGCATTTGTTTTGTGCCTCAACAGGTATTCAACGTGAGTTAACTCCTGGAATCCTCCCAACCTTGCAGTCAAGGTGTTATGGTCCTGATTTTGTGAAAAGGAAATCGAAGCAGAGAGAGGTTAAGTAACTTGCCTAAGGTCGCAGTGCTAGGAAATGGTAGATACTGGATATGAAATTAAGTCTGACTAAAGCAGTTTATACCTTGCTCTTATAGTTTGCTCGTGGCGTGCCGCCCAGGCAGGAAACTGCTTCATGTCTTTCGCTCATTCATGGGGTTGCAAACAGGGAATGCTGAAGGGAGGTGGTGATGAGTCATGTTGGCGTAATTCCAGCCCATGTACGAAGTGGCAAATGGGACCTACTTCACATGCAGGAAAAAGATTAAATGGACGCCTGGTAAATAAATAATATTTTAAAATATTGACCTGGAGGGGCACCTGGGTGGCTCAGTGGTTGAACATCTGCCTTTGACTCAGTTAGTGATCTCAGGGTCCTGGGATCGAGTCCCACATCAGGCTCCCCATAGGGAGCCTGCGTCTCCTTCTGCCCATGTCTCAGACTCTCTCTGTGTGTCTCTCATAAATAAATAAGTAAAATCTTTTTAAAAAAATATTGACAAGGAAAATGAGAATTCTGCTATCCCATTTCATTGGCCATTCTTTTTGAAATGGGAATACATTCACTTGGTAGATAAATAAGAGGTATCCAGTGAGAAAGTCTCCCTCTAGCTTGGCTCTGAGGGCCCAGTTGGCATCCTCTTCCTCCTACATGGAAACTGTTGTTTATACAGAACTTATCATCATCACCCTTTTGCTTAAGGTGTTGTGTATCAAGCTTTTCTCGCGTGACACAATGTTGTGGGGATCACTTAGTGTTAGTACACGGGGAGCATTCTCGCTTTTATGTTTTTTTTTTCTAAGATTTTATTTATTTATTCATGAGAGACCCAGAGAAAGAGGCAGAGACATAGGCAGAGGGAGAAGCAGGCTCCCTGTGGGGAGCTCTATACAGGACTCAATCCCAGGACCCTGGGATCACCACCTGAGCCAAAGGCAGATGCTCAACCACTGAGCCACCCAGGCGTCCCTTCCCTTGCTCTTACTTTATAGCCATACTGTTCCACTGCATAAATAGGCCAAATAATGTATTGAATTAGTCTCCCATCAATGGACATGTCTTTCAGATGTCTCGCCATTTCAGTTTTTGTTTCTTAATTGTACTCTCATTTTTTGTTGGGCTATTGTCTCTTTCAATGAATTAACTTGTGCCGTCTTCATTTCAAACATGTACAGGCCTATCTGTAAGTAAACTATCAAAGTGGAATTTCTGGATCGAAGAGAAAATTAATTTGCAATTTCATTATGTAGTAAGTAAATTGCTTTCCACAGAAATCGTAGCAGCCTGTACTCCCTTCTGCAGTGTAGTAACATGCCTGTTTTCTCACAGAGTTTCAAAAAGGGGGTTTTGAATGATTGAATTTTGGGATTTTGTCATTCTGATAGACCCCAAAAATGTCATTTTCATGTTTTTCTTCCACTGTATGTTGCACCTGGTTATTGAGTGTATATGTGAAAACTGCTGAAAATACATGTTAACGGTGTACCTCACTGCTTTATTGAAATCTTTAATTGCTTATGGTAGTTTTTCAGTTGATTCACTTGGGTTTTTCTAAGTATATGATGACAATGTTGGCACATAGTGATAATAACATTCCCTGCTTCTTTACAAACTCAACTCTTTTTTCTTCTTTTTCTAATCATGTTGGCTATGACATTAGAACAATATTGAATAAGAATAGGGATAGTGAATTTTCATGATTTATTCCTGACTTTATTTATTTATTTATTTATTTACTTACTTATTTTTAAAGACTTTATTTATTCATGAGAGACACAGGGAAAGAGAGAGAGAGACATAGGCAGAGGGAGATGCAGGCTCCCTGCAAAGAGCCTGTTGCAGGACCCGATCCAGGGACTCCAGGATCATGCCCTGAGCCAAAGGCAGATGCTCAACGATGAGCCACCCAGGTGTCCCCTATTCTTGACTTTAGAGGGCTGTATCTCCTATTTCTTCAGTAAGCCTAAAAATGAATTTTATGCTGAGAAATATATTTTATCCTATTTCTATAGTGTTTTTGCCAAAAACTATTGTAATTCATCAAATGTCTTTTCAGAATCCATGAAGGATGTGTGTATATATAATTAAAAGAACTACTATATGAATAGCTTTCCCAATATTGAACCATGCTTGAGTTTCTGGTTGCCAATATTTATTTAGGTTTTTTTTTTTAACTAGAGATTTTATTTATTTATTCATGAGACACATAGAGAGAGGCAGAGATGTAGGCAGAGGGAGAAGCAGGTTTGATGTGGGACTCAATCCCAGGACCCCAGGGTCATGACTTGAGCCAAAGACAGACACTCAATGACTGAGTTATACAGATGCCCCCACTCAAGTTTTTTTTTAATCAAAAATCATAAGGAGGGTGCCTGAGTGGCTCAGTCAGTTAAGTCCTGGGTGGTCCTGGGATGGAGCCCCACATCAGGCTCCCTGCTCAGTGGGAAGTCTACTCTTCCTTCTCCCTCAGACCCTCCCCCAGTTTGTGCTGTCATCCTTCTCACACGCTTCGTCTCTCAAATAAATAAATAAATAAATAAATAAATAAATAAATAAGTAAGTAAATAAATAAATAAATAATAAAATCTTTTTTAAAAATTAAAAAAAAAGAAAAAAATCATAAGTAAGGTCAGTCTATGGGTCCATTATTTTCTTTTTCATGTAAGTTGGTACCAATTACCAACTCATTTTGCACTGCAGTGTGAAAATGTAAAATTGACTCTGCACACTGAAATCATGCAAAGAGATCTTAATAACCTTTGAAATTGAGTGCACATTTCTCAGCAGCATCCAGGGTTGTGCTGACAGTTTCACCAGATGACGTTAACCAATTCGCATCAACTCCTGAGACAACGAAACCAACATTTATTGGCAGTGAAATAAACGTCAGTCTTCTCATAACAGCTGTATACGGTTTCAACCACAGTGGTTTCCTGTCTTTAGCACATTTTAAACGAAAAGATGTTAAAACAAGTTCGGTTTGTTTTTTATGTTTATCAAACTTGGCTAACATGGTTTGTACTATAACTTCGTGGAGACCCAATCTCACCCCATCTTTGGTGTTAAATCTTCTTCTCACATCCAGTTTTACTCTGGCATCATCCATTTTCATGTCTTTGCTGTGCTTAAGTCTTTGTTGGCCAATTTCCTCTTTCAATGATCCATCCTTGTAAAATGATACAAGGGTTTGTCATTGGGAGACAAAGAAACAACACGATTTCATGTTTTGCTGTCTGTGCATAAAGTGAGTGATGGATCCTCAGTGACCCATCACAATAGACTTTGAAAGAGGTAACATGATGGACACTGGTCATAATGCATATCTGTTATGTACATAGTGATTTATGGACTGAAAGCTACAGTGAAGGGTTTGTTTTATGCAATTACTGTTGGTTAATACATCTTGGTTACTGAAATTTGAACCCCGTTGTTGAGGAACTAGTGTTATTAAACTAAACTATAATAAGTTCATGCATTATGAAGACTGCATACAAAGTATTTGAATTTTTTTTCACAATGTTTTAGAACAGTTTTAAAGACATGACAATTTTCAGCTCTTTGTCACATAGAATTCTGTGAGGTGATCTATTCTTGCTTCTTTTCTTTTTTTTCTACTCTAAGATAGCTATATTTCTTTTATAGAAATAAGATATTTAGATTTTAAAAAATCTTGTCTGGGGTCAGTAGTGGTAAGTTAGATTTTTTTTAAGATTTATTTATTTATTCATGAGAGGGACAGAGAGAGAGAGAGAGAGGCAGAGAGACACAGGCAGAGAGAGAAGCAGGCTCCATGCAGCGAGCCTGATGTGGGACTTGATCCCCAGACCCGGGATCATGCCCTGAGTCAAAGGCAGATGCTCAACTGCTGAGCCACCCAGGCGTCCCTAAGTTAGATTTTGTAGGAAAATTATCCATTTCAGATTTTCAAATGTATCTAACATTAAATAGATCTCAATGTATGCATCAAATATAGGTTGGTTATTTCAGGTTGGTCTTTTACCTTAAGAAAGTGTATTTTTGCTGCATTCTTTTGTTTTTTTGGGGTTCTGCTGCCACTGGGCCATCTTGCTGTCCCCTTTCCCTGAAACTATATTTGCTGATCTTCATCCCGAGAAGCTTAGGAGATGCTCTTACTATGCACAGCAGACCCTATCCTTTTATTTGCATCTGTGAATGATGGTTGTCTTCCGATTTCACTGAAAATGAACATACAGGTTTTGTTAATGTTCACCTTGCTACTTTTGTATAAAATACAGAAAGACAAAAGGGAAATTGATGCCTTGCATTTCATGTTTTACCAGAAGTAATCACTGGCTTTTCAACACAAAGTTAAACAATTTTATTATTTAACATATACATGTATTGCAAAAAAAGTAGGACTTTCATAACTAAATGACCTGTGAATACCTTTGTCACTGTAGCTGCCAGGGGCTTGGTTTGTGGGAAAAGTGTGATTATAAAGGGAGAGCTTGAGGGAGTTTTTGGGGGATGATGGAACAATTCTATATCCTGATTGTAGCAGAGATCATATAAATTCATGTGTGTGATCCAATTTCATAGAACTATTTAAAAAATGAAAAACAAAAACATGGGGAGTATAATTAAGGTTTTTTTTTTTTTTTAAGGATTTTATTTATTTATTTATTTTGAAGAGAGTACAATCAGGGGAGGGGCAAAGGGAGAGGAAGAGAGAGAATCTGAAGCTGACTCCTCGCTGATCTCAGAGCCTGATGCAGGGCTCAAGTTCCCAACCCTGGGATCATGACCTGAGCTTAAACCAAGAGACAGAGGCTTAACTGACTGAGCCACCCAGGAAACCCACAAATAAGGTTTATGGGTGTTTTTTAGCAGTATTTTTTCAGTATCAACTTCCTGGTTTTAGTAAGTATACTATGGCTATATAATATTATCACTGGGAGAATCCAGGTGAAGAATACACAAGAATCCTAAATCATTTTTGCAAGAAAAATAAAAAATGTACTTACATTTGAGCAAACTTTTATTCTAATTCTTAGATCAATTTCTTTTTTTTTAGATTATTTATTTATTTATTTGAGAGAAAGAGAGCACAAGTGAGGGGAAGGAGGCAGAGAGAGAGAAGCAGACTCCCTGCTGAGCAGGGAGCCCAATGTGGGGCTTGATCCAGGACCCTGAGGTCATGACCTGAGCTAAAGGCAGATGCTTAACTGACTGAGCCACCCAGGTGCCCCTATTTTTATTTTTATAGAAACTCAGACCTTTTAGATATTTAGGTATGCTTAGATGTAGTAAGAAACTCAGTAATATTGTTTAGTCTATGCTCATTCAGGGTTCATATGTGTTTCATTATGTCATGGTTGTATTTCCATATAGCATGGTTATCTTCACTTGAAAACTTGGATAAAAATTTTCTCAAAATTGGAATATATGCTACTGTTTCCTGTACTGATCTTTGATGGGAAAACAGGCGTCTTTGTTCAGTAGTGTGAGGTTAAAGAAAGAAATATGATCCACTGTTCTTCAAAATAATCAAACTTGGGATGCCTGGGTGGCTCAGCAGTAGCATCTGCCTTCGGCTCAGGGTGTGATCCCAGATCCGGGGATAGAGTCCCACATCAGGCTCCCTGCGAGGCGCCAGCTTCTCCCTTTGTCTGTGTCTCTTTCTCTCTCCCTGTGTCTCTCATTAATAAATAAATAAAATATTTTTTAAAAAATGTTTAAACATAAAAGAATAATAAAACCTCACCGTGGATTCCCTTCAATGGGGGAGGAAGAATGTCAGAATAATCGAGACAAAAAGTGAAAGGTAAAATCTTAGAGGTTGATGTGGGAAACCTGGGAATGGGAAATCACTCAGCTTGGATGAAGAAGGTCTGGCACATGATTGAGATTAAGTTTTCTGAGTCATTCCGTTAAAGGAGGAGGTTGAACCAGAAGACCCAGGGCAGTGCTTCACGAGCACAGCTGGTGTCCAGAAGATACTGAGAAGCTGCTAAAGTGGCCAGCTGGATTTGGAAATCCACAGATCCAAGATAAATTTTACATCAAAAATTACTGCTTTGGGGCACCCGTGTGGCTCAGTGGTTGAGCATCTGCCTTTGGCTCAGGTCGTGATCCCAGGGTCCTGGGATTGAGTCCTGCATGGAGCTCCCTTCCCTGCATGGAGCCTGTTTCTCCCTCTGCCTGTGTCTCTGCTTCTCTCTGTGTCTCTCATGATAAATAAATAAAATCTTACAAAAAAATTTACTGCTTTAAGTAGGACTATAACAATATCCATTGCAGAAAGAAGTGATATTCCTATCTAACAACCAATTGATTGAAAAAGTGAGTGTTCTTAAACCAGTCTACATATGCATTTTCAGACCTTAGAGAAATATTCTTATTTATAAGAGCATCTTATCCCTTGGAAATTCTAGATCACCTACAATCTTTATTCTTATGCATTCCCTTGTGAGCATATTTGACTGAAATATATTGTAAATAGCAGTTTTAGTGCCATGAAATCAAAATTTTCTTTGAGTTATTCTGAAGTACTTCATTATCATAAAGGAATTCATTATTTGAGGTTTGAATAGGATCACTACAAAAAAAAAAGGGAGGAAATACTTCAGATAAAGCCTCTGTTTGACTTTATAACTGATAAAACATTTCTTTAATGTACATTCTATTTTATACTCTCTCTAGCTTTTCATTACTTAATTTTCAAAAATGACTGACCAGTTTTTCTTTCTCTTAAAATATATATATTTTTGATTGTTTATCACCTCCATGGGGTAATCACTTGAAGTTCTTACTCTTGTTTTGGTCTGTATTAGCATATACTTTGGTTAAAAAGAAAAAAAAAAAGGTTTTTTTTTTCTTTAATGCGAGTTAAAGACTGTTTTTTTGTTCCCTGTAACTCTTGATTTTTACCCTAAGCCACTGATATGTTTTTAAGGCAGAGATATTCCTGTGAACATTCCTGTGAGGCCCATTGCAGGAGAAACTATCACATGTAGGATAACTAAGGTCATGGCCCCCTCTTGACCCTCTTGTCCTGTCAAGGTTAAGGGTGTCGCTCTGGGCTCTGGTCCCACGCTTACATTGCATCACTGCCCTGGGAGAAGGGCGGGAGCCCACAGTGACTATCCTGGGGTTCTTTTCTTCAGGAAGTCTATGTGTTTGGATAGGGAAGGTGCCTTTATGATAGAGAGGAATGTTTGATGGGGAAACTATTTCAAAGCAAGGTGGCCACAGTCTTCTTCTCCCTTAAGACCCTATGGAGGCCCAGACACTCCTCTGGGAATACCAAAGAACAGCTTCTGGAGGGAAGCACAGGTACTCTGACATGAAGGCAACGGCATAAAGCTGGTCTCTTGATTGAATCCCAAACAGCTTTGCCTGATTTCCTCGTGTTCCTGCATCTTCTTCACAAATACATTTATATAATTCTCCAAGTTCCACCAAGCAGATGGAGGCGCAAACTGGCAAAAGATCCATCCTGTTCTTGGTGTCGTAGGGCTGCCTGACACATACCAGAAGCAAACGACAGGGTTTGAGGATACTACCCAACACCAGCCCCAGCACTGCTGCCCTCTTCCCTCTGAACCTACACAACCTACACAAATCCCTCAGCTGTATGTCCCTAACCATATTTTATTCTCTAGTCCCTTTGAACTCCAGTTTTAATGATTTGGACATTGGGTTTTTCTTCTTCTTTGGTTTGAATCAGACTTTCATCTATCAGTGTCTCTTTGCTCCTCTCAGCTCATTCTCTCATCTTGTTAGTAGACAATTCTCCATGAATCCCTCATGTTTCTGCCCATCTTGTGACATAATTTGTCTGGAATGTCTTTTCAAGGATGTCTGTGTTGCAAATAGCCTTGGAATATACAGCATTTCCTTTCAGTCCAGAGGGAAGATTTCTTTGCTGTCCAAGATGAAAACGATGGCTCTCTCTGGGATGAGTATAGGCAAGTGTGCTAGCAGCCCTTTTAGAAGATTGAGAGTCCTAGGCTCACAGTTTCTTGGTTGTGCATGTGATGTTCTTCTGGGCCTGCTTCTGCATCATTCCCATTGAGCTCAGGGATAAGGAGAACCAACTCAAACACGAAACCCATGAGGCCTGCTGTTGGTATGAATAATAAAGTTCTGTCTCTGATCTAAAAGTCTTGTGTCTTCTGCTAGTATATCTCTGAAACTGTGACACGCTGACTTGTGACTTTGTAAGTGGGATAATCACAGTTCTTGGTGTTGACATAAGCACTCAGTTGACATAAGCACTATGGCTAGCATTTTCTAGCTGGGGTTCCCTAGCATTTATTTTCCTTTCCTAATAGCAACCCGATGCCCTCTCGAGAGTTCTGTATTCCCTATTGGACAGTATCTCGGGAAAATGATTTCATGTTCTGTCCTCTCCTAGCTAAGAGATGGGAGCATGACCCAAGTTGACCTCACTGAAACTTAAACAGAATGACAGACACAATGAAAAACAATTGGTATTCATTTATCCCAGCAACCTAAACAAGTACTTCCTGCTATTTCTGAATATCCTTTTTTTAGAATCTATAGATAACCTGAACTCTGCCTGTGTCCAGCCCAGTTTCTTCATGTTTCCCATGAATTTTGCGAGTTCCTAATATTCCCCAAATGAATTTCCTTTGGCTTGAGTTGGTTTTTATTTCCTTCAACCAAAGACTTCTAAAATAATCACCTCAGTCTAGCACTTTGCAAGTCATAATGCGTTTCATGTGTGTTGTGGATTGTGTATTCACATAACATGATTATCCTTCACTATGTAGAGTTTTGGGGTTAGAAACAAGACAGTTTTAGACACATAAATTTAAAAAAAAAACAACTAAATATCTAGATTCTGTAGATCTTTTCTCTGCCTGCAAAGCTATTTCAAAGCATTCATTTATTAATTTAACTAATATTTACTGATCACCTTCTTTATATTAAGAACTGCTAGGACTATGAACAAAAGGGCAAATGTCTATTTTTTTATACAGTTTCTAATCTCATTCTATTATACATCCTAGTTTTACTCTTTCTTTAAAAAGAGACTGTTAAGGGACGCCTGGGTGGCTCAGTGGTTGAGTGTCTGCCTTTGACCCAGGGCGTGGTCCTGGAGTCCTGGGATCAAGTCCCACATTGGGCTTCCAATGTGGGGCCTGCTTCTCCCTCTGCCTGTGTCTCTCCCCTCTGTGTATGTGTGTGGGTCTCTCATTAATAAATAAATAAAATATTTTTAAAAAGAGACAGAGAGAGAGACAGTTAAAATATAAATGCTTTGTGGGCAAAAACCTTGTTTTTCTTCTTTATCACTTTTATTGGTGACTGCTTATTAAGTATTTAATAAATATTTACTGACTAAAAAAATAAGTCTCACTTCTAAAGGGAAGTTGCTGGCACTGAAATGTCTGCATTATTGGTCACAAACAATTGTCCAAAACAGAAGATTAAAAGCAAATATCCCAAAGGGATGAGAGGATAAATAAAGTTATCTTTGTATTTAAGTCTTAACTTAGTAATAGTATGACAAAGTCTCTATGTCCAAAGGACACTGGAAGTCATTCTTTATTAATAAGAATTTAACTGGAAAGTATGATTACCTTTAAAGAGAACAAGTAATAAATGTAAGAAATGCAAATAATAAAATAAATGTAAATAAAATTTAATTTACAGTTAAAGTATTTTTTTGCACAAATCAAATGAAATATAATTCAGAACTTTAAGGCAAAACCATTGTCTTCGTTAATTAGTTCATACAATCTCATCTTCCTTTCCCTTTCAGAGCCTCTGTGTTTCTTTTAAGATCATATTTTCTTTTGTTTTCCATCCTGGCACATATTTTTTAAAATTTTATTTCACCAGTTTTATTTCATTTTTAATAGGCTATTTTTTCCCACATGCCCAACTGTTCCCATTGCAGCTTCTATTAAAATCTACATCAAATGAATTATTATGGATCTCAAATCAAATGCCTATTATTATTATACTGGAAGAACTTACGTTGGCTTCTTAGGGAAAAGGTCGGGGAGTGATGCATCTGTGACAGAGCCGTCACTTACACTTAACCTTGTTGTGTCCCTGAAACCCTCTGGCTTTCCATGTTTGCTGCATAATTAAGGGACAAATGGATACATTTTCTCAATTTTAGTGACGGTTACTAAGTTCTCCTTAAAAGAATAAACTGAATTCAACTTAATTGTTTCCAGTTACAAAGAGGTCAGGTCAGGTTATCAGCTGAAAGCAATCAGAGTCTGTCACATGTTCTAATAAATGATAAATAATTGGCTTGTTTTTCTGCAATATTCAATACAAGCTAAGTGAGTAGAACAGATGGAAAAGCAGTGATGGGAAAATATATACTATTTTTTACCGAGTTTGATCACTCTTGGAGGTTGGGTAAGTTCAGTATGTTTTGTCCAGTGGACCAAAAATAGCAGAATTTAAATATTTCTCCCACAGCTGTCTCTGAATGAGAAGAAAGTGCCATGAGAAGAATAGTAAATGAACACTTACTATGTTCGAGACAATCCAAAAGATACAAAGATGAGTTAAGACTCAATGCCTGTCAAGAAAGAAGATTACAGTGGGAGAAAAGGGGACAATGTTTAGCATAATGCATAAGAAGGACCACAAAAGGCAAGTGTAAAAATACAAGAGTAATTAAAAAGCCCTTCCCTCTGGTTGGGAGATGAGGAGAAAGATGAACGTGGGCAGAGAAATATAGGTCAGAAGGAGCATGGAGTGTTCTAGCAATAGCAAATATGTCTGTGGGGGTTGGGGAGCAGAGGGTTTGGTGTGTGGCCAGTGGGGTGGAGTGGTAGAGGACAGGGAAGCAGGGGTGGCGGGCAGGAGGGGCAAGAGCTAATCTGTGGGGGGCTCTTGGTGACAGGCATGAACTGTGCTGGCAGATGGTGAAGGTTTCTGGGCAGGAGTAAACTGTAATCAGAGTGACGTTCTAAAAAGATAACTGGTGGCTACCTGAAGGACAGACTTCACAGGAGACAGAGTAGAGGCTGGCTGGAGCCTGTGACAAGAAGAGGGCCATGCTTTCAGAGATAGATGTGTTCAGTCTGTAGGGGTGGAGGAGGCCCAGCACAGGGGAGAGGAGTCCTGGTGAAGAGCGGGTTCTGGGGGAACAGATGAGGCCACAACACGAATGGTGGGAGTGAGAACTCACGGGTGACAACTAACCTTGTGAACAGGGAAGAGAGGCAAGGCAACTCTGTGATGCATTTCTAGCCCATGTTTTATTTAACAGGCATTATTTAAGACTATGGAGCAGGGAGTGCAATCATCAAATTTTTTTTTTTTTTTTGGAAAAAAAAAACACTAGTATATACAAAGTTAAATTATCTTTTCCTGAAGGACCTCTCAGAGATTTTATTTTATTTTAAAGATTTATTGATTTTTTTCATGAGAGACACACAGAGACAGAGGCAGAGACATAGGCAGAGGGAGAAGCAGGATCCCCTCGGAAGCCCGATGGGGGACTGGATCCCATCCTGGAACCCAGGGATCATGCCCTGAGTGAGCCACTCAGGTGTCCTGCCCTCAGAGATTTTGATATGATGATGTGCATTATGACTGGCCAAGAGAAGAATAGCATGCAGCACTTAGAAAACCTAGTATAACATAAACATCTATTTTAGACCTAGCAACACCTTTTGGAAACAAAGTACAGTAATGTTACTTTGGAGTTTTAAACCTACCTGCCTAGGAGAGTGATGTGGAAAGTAGAAACCCTCTTAGGAATTCAGCTAGGATGGATATTTGGTTTTCTTTTTTTTTTTTTTTTTTAATTGGAGTTCAATTTGCCAACAGGATATTTGGTTTTCTAATCAAACCATTAACTATTTAAAATTTTAATCACAACACATTGTATTTTAGCTAAAAATATATAGCAGTGCATCATCCCTTGGTTAATTTCTTGAGGAAGGACCAAAGCCTTGTCTACGAAGAAGGGCTCTCTGATGGGATTTCCCTGTCCTCTCCCATGCATAAGCCACACATATAGAGCATCATCTACAATATCTGATTTCAGTTTCTTGAAAGTAGAATGAAAAACTATTCACAAAGGAGTTAAGAGGACTGGTGTTTAGGTGAGAAAGTTGACGGCTTTAGGTTTGGATATACTGAATTTACGGTGTATTTAAATGTGTTTGCAGGTTATTTTTAGCAGGTTATTTGGGAATGCATAACTTGCCTTTCCCTATGAGAATTAATCACAATTATAGCATTTCTTTCTTTTTTTTTTTTTTGCATGTATACAAGTGTTTGTTCTATCTTTACCTACTGAAAGCTACTAATGGAGTTAAATCACCATCGAATCTCATAAGATCACGTTTTCTTTTAACCTCTACCTTCACAATAATCATTATTCTCAGATGCAGGAGGTTTATAAATATATGTTTTGGCCAATATCTTGGTCAGGATGATGGTTAAATAGGTATGCTCAATTTGTAAAAAATGATAGGACAGTGCCTTAAGATTTGTGTATTTTCGATACGTTATAGTTCAGCATAAGTTTACAAACAAAAAGGGAATAACACTCTTCAAAAATGTAAATCAATTCTTTTGGGACCTATCATTACATCACTTTTCACCATGAAGACTGAAAACATGCAAAAGCTTTAAGTAAAAGCTTCTTCTTCTTTTTTTTTTTTTTTTTTTTAAGATTTTTTTATTCATGATAGACACAGAGAGGGAGAGGCAGAGACACAGGAGGAGGGACAAGCAGGCCCATGCCGGGAGCCCGACGTGGGACTTGATCCCGGGACTCCAGGATTGGGCCCTGCGCCAAAGACTGATGCGAAACCACTGAGCCACCCAGGGATCCCCAGTAAAAGCTTCTTCTGAACATTGCAAATATATCCTTCTACGAATATGTTTCATAATTTAAGTTTTGTCAATGTGAGAATGACTGTACATTTGAGTAGTACTCTAAACATGCAGTAAATTTCAAATGACTCCATTTTAATATTGGATAGTTTTAATTTTACTGTACTAGTAAGATAGGTCAGCAGAAACCCTATCTTGAAAGTAAGATTAGTGCATATATTTGCTTAATGGAAATTTCCCCCCAAATCCAGGAATCTAAGCCTTCATAATATCTAACACTACTATTAGTTGGAATCCTCCCAACTACTAGGGCAAAAGAGTTAAAACCTTAGTCATTGCCAAGTTCTCACAGTGTATTTCTTTGGATTACCAGCTAGAAAATTCCATAGAAGTTTGTTAACCAGTCTTTTTCAAAATTCTCCTAAGTACCTCACAATTTGTGTTTAAACATTGTTATTAAAAAGTTTGAGGGATGCTTGGGTGGCTCAGCAGTTGAGTATCTGCCTTGGGCTCAGGGTGTGATCCCGGGTCCTGGGATAGAGTCCTGATAGAGTCCCACATCAGGATCCTTGCAGGGAGCCTGCTTCTCCCTCTGCCTATGTCTCTACCTCTCTCTTTTTGTGTCTCTCATGTATAAATAAATAAAATCTTTAAAAATAAAAATAAAAAATGTTTGAGTCAGATTTTTATTAATCCATTTATAAAGAATATATGTAATTACTGTAGAACTCTATAATTATCATAAAATCACCTAACACAGAATTCCTTGCTGGCTTTTGCACAAACCTCTTTAGAGTAATATATTGTAT
The DNA here is from genome assembly GCF_048164855.1 of Canis lupus baileyi. Taxonomy (NCBI): domain Eukaryota; kingdom Metazoa; phylum Chordata; class Mammalia; order Carnivora; family Canidae; genus Canis; species Canis lupus. Next base: position 17,793,369 of record NC_132857.1, on the reverse strand, counting down.
ATGTTCACACAAATATAGATACATGCATATGATGTTGTGTTCTGGTGGGAGAGGCAGATCATGAAGTGACCCAACTTTACTAAGAATACATAGAAATTTATTTAGAAAAGGACCATATTTGCAATTAACTCCAAAATATCAAATGTGAGATGGCCATAATATTCTAATGACCAAGGAGCATGCATGTACACAACTGATTGGATTACTGCAATTTCAGAGTCATGAAATCTGACATGGTGACAACAGTAATAACAGTTATTAGATGAAAAAAAAACAAACCACTAAGTCCTTATAGTAACTTTTAGATGACATAAGTCAAGTTCTTTTTGTTTTTCCATCTTCCTTTGTGAAGTTTTTATATCTCATTTTTTTTGGTAAAATGTTTCCAAATTCGTCTTCTCAGTATTTATTTAAAATAAGTCAAAAACTTAAAACTGATACTTGTTTTTTTTTTTTTTTTCTGCAAATGTCATGCATGTTCTGTTGGGTCAAGGATTAAAATTAAAACAAGATATCCTCTGTAGAGCAAATATATTTATTATGCACTTTCATATACATAGGGATTTTTGCTTAATATAATACAAGGAATAAAATAAAACTTTTACAATGTGAAATTCAATGTACATTTTAGGCTATTTACATACCCCAAACCAAGGAAAAAATAAAAAAAAAAAGCATTTGTCTGCAACTACATTTGCTGAGAAGTGTAAATGGAGAACATTAAGCAAAACAAACATTTGCATAGCCAAACAATATTGAGCAAATTATTCACTCCTGTTTTTAAAGTAGTGAATTATTTTTGGTAAGGATTCCAGTAGGGGTGCGGAATGAGGAAGAGAGACACAAGATACTGGCTGTACTCTGCAGTACATTGGGGTTCCAGTCAATTTTCTTTCCAAAGCCTTTCCAACATATATTCAGATCTTAGTTTTTCTTTACTGTATTTTTTTTTATCACTTCCCTTATTACCAGCTCATGACTTTTAGGGAATGGGCATAGATGGAATGTTAAAAAAAGTTATAAGCACATGGCATTATAGGTGTGTACTGACATCAGGTGATTTACAAAATTTAAACATTTTGATTTTTAAAATAGCTATTTAGACATTTTAAATTGAGGGGGCTATTTTTTTACTCTTAATGAAGCAAAAGCCACATTCATTCATGTTATTCAATCCCCCACAAAAACAAATAGGCAAAGCAGGGCATCTTCAGCACCCTTATCATCCTTATCCTAACTAAAAGCCATTTCTTTCCTATTCCAAAACACAATACAAAAAAATCCAGAGGAGTACTTAGTTGTGAAAATCATATTTTTCCAACATATTCTCTTCCTACCAACTGTTTCAAGTGTACATAATATGGATATGAAAACATTCAGCTCTTTGAAAAACATAAATCCCTTATGTAATGAGTCATATCTTTGCCCTTTGGCCACAAGGTGCATTTTTGTAAAAAACAATAAAATTAAATAAATACAATTCCAATAATTCAAAGTTATAGAAAAACTGGCAGCTTTCAGGGTTCTCTTTCTAAAGAAAAATACACCTAATAAGAAATTAGAGCTTCATCTTCTACAGTAATGTAAATGTACTGTATTTGAGATACGAGTAAGATTGGTTCTAATAATAGTATGTATTCATATTTATCAATAGAATCATTAACACTTTTAAGGCTACTTTGCAAGAGTCCTATTAAGTGTATTTAATAAATGTCCCATGGGGACAAAAATTCAATACTTGAAACATTCACATTCGAGTTATCAATATTGCCATGTCATCTTATATCGATTGAACTTCTCTCCTATTCCTGATTATGACTTACCGATGACACAAACAAAATGTGTTTTGCTGACTTTAAAAAGTAAATTAGAAAATAAAAACCTTACACGAAGATTCAAGTGAAACACTTATCACAACCAATTACACGTTTCTATTTCCGTGAACAATGCATCACATGTGTCCTTCATAGATGAGGATGACATTACTGACCTCTGTTACGAAGACCTTTGTTACTCAAGATTTTGCTCTAGTAGCAGTGTTTTTATGCTGAATCTCCAAATTCTCTTTCCTCATTCCTCTTTCTTATCAACAAATGCACATGGGAAAATAGAATTTCTGGGCTGTCTAAAATTCACGGGGCTTATCCAAAAATCAAACCCACAACAATGGCTTCTCAACAATAAATTCTAACCTTTCCAGACATCACACAACCCACCTAAGTTAGCTCTGCTGGTTTAGTCCATCCAGGAGGCCCAGGCTGTGGGTCCCCTGCTCATTTGGGCCAGTCACCTTGGTTTTCCTTGGTCATAGACTTCACCTTTAACCCTACCATCCAGTTATCCTGTGAGCAACTGGCCAAAGAAGAAAACAGGAAAGAGTATGTGGACAGAAAAGTGCAAATCTATCACTATCATTTACCAAAACTCAATTAAAAAAAAAAATACACATGTGCTGTGACTGGCAGGTTAGTGGTGTCACCTGTGAAGGACCCACATATTACGTTCATTAGAAATATTCACCCAGCTACCACTAAAACTGCTTCAATTGATTTTGAGTGGGGGCTATTTTGGTCATTCAATGATTTACAAGATAGAAACAACTGAGAGAGAAGCCAGCATGAAATTTACACTGGTCAATTCTATTTAACTGGACAGGAGATAAGTGTGGTCGATGAATTGTTCAGGGATCAAAAATCTACCCTCAGGTGCATCTCCTTCTACGTACACTCGCCCTGAGGCACAGCCTTGTCCCTGAGAATTTCCATGCCTCAGAAATGATGGGTGGACTGACTAGTGAGTGGAAGGTGAAATTGCATCCCAGTGAATGAAACAGAACTTTGTTCTGCCTATAGTCTGTTTTGTTATTTCTTTCTTTTTTCTTTCTTTCTCTCTCTTTCTTTTTTTCATCCTTAGCCAGAGATTAGGAGGATTCTACTGGGAAATTCAAATTTAAACTACTTAGAGCAGCTCCCTAAAACACTAGAATTATTTTTTAAAACTGTCAACAAACCATTTTTCACCTCAATGTGGCATTAAATAGAAACACATGTTCAACCAATGCTGAAGGTGTACTGAACATAAAATAATTGCATGATTTATTTTATTGAGCAACATTTTTTAAGATACAAGAAACAAGCCATACACTACAACAATGCAAATGTGACTGAAACAATATGCTTACGTTTCGTTTGCCACTAAAAAGAAAAAAAAATAAATACAAAGAACACTGCCTTTTCGTATATAATTGATCATGGCACATGCACATTTATCAAATCTTAACTTAAATTTTTTTCTCAGCTTTTATCAGCGAACTGCAGTATATACCTGCATTTAAAAACAAAAGTGCTTATTCTTGTGTAGTGAATACAAAGCACACAAAATGAAATTTTTTAAGCACAGAGGGTTACATTGAGAAGGCAGCCTTACTATTTAGGCACATTACAGTAATTAAGGTAACTGTACTGCAGATATCACATTCTTCATTTTTTTTTTCAGCAAATCAACAGGCATTTTATGTTTTCATCCAGTAGCTGAAGAACCACTCCAATCACAATGTCTTCTGTTTCACAGAATAGGAAACTAATGTAAAAGTTAAAAAAAAAAAATTAATTTCTACATTATACTTACTATATAGCTACATGTAGTTTTAAGACCATATATAATTATAAGTACATATAATTATATATAATAGTATATATATATACATATATATATATACTATGTGAAGCAAAGTAGACACATCAATTAGAGATTCATTATTCAATTTAGAAATCACTTTTAAAGATTCCACACAATGTTTACCCTAATTCATGTGTTTTATTGTTTAATATAGATTTATACTTTGCCTTTACAAAAGATATCATTAGAGTTAGAGAGTTGTACCATTAGAACTAAACATTCTTAAAATAAATCACATTGCAGAATGAACTACTTTATACAAATTATTTTTGAATGGGATTTGACCAGTCATCCATCTATTCATATTGAAGGGTATTTACTATTAGAAAGCACAGGAAGTTTATAATTTATAATAATGCTTCACCTAAAATACCCCTAAAATATAGCTCCAAAGACAAAGAAGGGAAAGGAGGAAATACCAGTTTGCTAAAGTAAAGAGTACAATTCTGTTAGAGGATGAAAAATGATTAAGCAAAGTGGGATAAATATACTTGCAGTATAAATTAGCAAAGATTCCTAATGAAACCTTGGAATTTATCTCAATGGAGAGAAATGTGCTTCTGAAAAAGTATCTATTATATAAAATTACGTATATACTTTCTCATTAACTTCCCCTATGTAAGTAGTGAAGCATCCATTGTAGTGTAAAGAAGTAAAAGGTTTTATTTAATAAATATGACTTTATTTTGATCTTTAAACATAATTCTTATGTCTAAGTATAGGCCCTAAATACCCTCTTACCAATACACCCAATTTATCATCTTCCCTCACCTATTCTTGGTGTGTGCAAATTTTACTCGGAAGATTCTTAAGAGATGTGTCATCATAAAAGCTACTTTGTGCTAAGTCTTTGACTTCTTCCAGGGTGAGAAGGAAGGAAATTAACATTGACTACCTATCTACTAAGCACTACATACACTATTTTATTCAAATAAAAATGTGAGTATTACAGAAATGGTCCTCTCCCCTCCATTACCATCAAAGAACTTTAAAGAGGGGAAATGACTGTCTCGAAAGAAATTCTTAATCAGAGATCCGTAAGTAGTATATTCGTTCATTCATTTATTCATTCACTCATCCACTCGTCCATTCACTGACTCAATATATTTTCACCGAGAAAAGACTATAGGTCAAACAGTATTCCAAGTGCATGGAATATGGCAGAGAACAGATAAAAATCCCTTCTTTCACAGAGTTTACATTTTAGTTGGGAAGAGACAAATAAACATAAAATACATAATAATAAATAAAATACATGAAGTATGCTAAATAGTAAGTTCTTTGGATAACAAAAAGCAGGAAAGGAAAAGAATGTTGGTGGTGGGACAATTCAAATTCACAAGGAAGCTAAAGGCAGGTTTTGCTGAGAAAGGGGATGGCATCTGAATAGAGATTAGGTGAGAGAATTAGCCATGTGACTAGGAGGGAAAAAGAGTATCCTCAGTAAAGGGAACCATACTTTGGATAGTTTATTCTTTAGGTTGATGAAAAGTTACCTTTTATAACGGTGTTTCCTTTTTATAGTTGAAGCTAGGGTCAGAACCCTCAATCTGAAGCTTCAGGGCTTGCTTAAGGCTTAATTCCGTCTCTGAGGAAGGATATCCTTCTAACACTTCCTGATGCCCTCTGTCTTGTATTGTCCTTGGGACTGAAACTCTACCAAGAAAAACCTGGTTGCTCTGAAGATGATAATTTGGATTTGTCATTATTCCATTTCTCTTCTTCTGCTCCCCACTTTGTTGATGAATAAGAAACTGCTGCTGAGATCGACCAATTTCTTGCTGAGTCGAAGGTACCATAATTTTGCACTGAGATTCTGCTGGCATTTGTTTAGGTGGTGCACTAGTCCCAGATTTGGCTGGAGGCCCTCTTTTATCAAACTGAGTCATTTCATATTCTAAAACCTTTGGCTGTGAAGAATTATTTTGTTTAGCTTTTTTCCCAGGTGCTCCAGATTTGCTGGAATTTTCTGATTTCCCTCCTTTATTTGTTTTCGTCGACTTCAAACTGGGTTTTACCTGACTCCACTCAAATTCACTACTCGGTGAATTATGGCTCTGTCCCAAGGATTGTGTTGTGGAAGACGGAGAAACAATTGACTGTCGACTTCTACTGCGCGGCAATGAATGCTGCTGAATTTGTTCTGTAAATGACAGGCTATGAAAGCTATCAATTGGTACTGTTTGAGCTGTTGCTGTAGAGGAAGTAGTTCTCAAAGATGAATTTTTTGAGCTTTTCAGGGAATTATTTGACAATGACGACTTCTGACGATCGACTGTAGAATCTGGAGATTCTGAAGGAGAACTGAATGCGTGAGCTGGCCCATTAGGTAAACCACGGAGTGAAGGCTGCATATCCCCTCCACCAGTACTGCCAGAGCTATTTGATTTGATTGTTAACGACTGCATTTTTGAAGATACTGATTGCAGAGGTTTTTGCTCCATCGTATGAACGGGAGAGGGGGAACAGCCATTCAAACTAGATGCACCGTATTTTTCTAATAATTTGATTATTTGAGAATGTCCGTTTTTGGCTGCAACACGCATAGCAGTGCGTCCGAATTGATCAGCATGGTTTGGATCAGCACCGTGCTCTAATAAAACCTGCACAACATCAATGTGCCCTTCCTGGGCTGCAATACAGAGTGCAGTCGCACCCTGATTACAAGTGTGGTCAACTATGGCACCATGCTCGATCAGAAGCTGGACCACTTTTACATGGCCCTGCCAAGCTGCAGACTGCAAAGCAGATCTCTTTTCGTTGTCCGCAGCATTGATGTCAGCATGGTAGGTTATCAGAACCTGCACCATTTCCAAATGGCCTTGCCAGCAGGAAACATGAAGTGCTGTCCTTCCTTCGGCATCACTTGCTTCTACATTTGCACCATTTTCTAGAAAATACTCAGCCATTGTAAGTTGGTTTTCTAGGGCCAAAATATAAAGCGTAGGCCTCCCATCAGCATCCTTGTAGTTAACGTCGGCTCCATGGCTAAAAAGTAATTCAACAATGTCCCTATGCCCTTCTAATGCAGCAACCCGCAGTGCATTTCTTCCATCGTAACCTCTTTGATCAATGTTGGATTTATTTTCCAATAATATTTGAACACAATCATAATGACCCTCTTGTGAAGCTAATATGAAAGGTATTCGTCCATCATTATCAATCTCATTTGTTCTAGCACCTTGTTCAATAAGTGCTTCACATATTAATCTGTGACCTTCAAAAGCTGCCATATGCAAAGGTGTCCACCCGGCATCATCTCTGTGATTTTCATCTAACCCTCTATCCAATAGAGTACGTACTACCTCAACATTTCCTTGGGCTGAAGCTATGCTGAGGACTGTCCTACCTTCACTATCGATGCTATCCACGGCTGCACCCCAAAACAAAAGAGTGTTTACAACTGAGGCATGGCCCATAGAAGCTGCCGCTAAAAGGGGTGTACGACCATTGTTATCTGTGTGGTCCACATCTGCTCCCCCTTCTAGAAGCAAGTCAACCACGTCAACATGTCCTTCATAGGCAGCTACCAGCAGTGGAGTCATGCCATCTTTATCACAATGATCTACTTCAGCACCTCGATCAATTAAAAGACTAACAACCGATGCATGTCCTTTACTTGCAGGCACACAGAGTGCAGCTACAGAGAGTGCAGTCCTGCCATCAACATCCTCATGATTCACTTCTGCTCCGTGGTCCAGCAGGTGTTCGACAATTTCTCTATGTCCCATATATGCTGCTGCTATCAAGGCAGTTCTGCCTTCATTATCAGCTTTGTTGACTTCAGCACCATGTTGTAGCAAATTCAGTACAATATCCTCATGTCCTCCCCAAGCTGCTGCTCTCAAAGCTGTTCGGCTATCAGCATCTGCACAATCCACTTTTACGCCAGCATAAAGTAGTGCAGAAACTACCTCAGTATGGCCACCCCAAGCAGCAGATCTTAATGCTGTCCAACCATCTTGATCAGTATGATTAATATTTGCACCACACCCAATCAAACAATTAACCACCTTGGTATGTCCTTGTCTAGCAGCTAGGGTAAGTGGTGTATGTCCATGTGCATCTTCTATCTCTAAATCTGCTCCCCTGGAGACCAGTAAATTCACTACATCAAGATTGCCACTGTATGCAGCATTAGCCAATAATGTTCTTCCATTTGAATCACACTGATTTACTGAAGCTCCATTATCTAATAATGTCCGAATGGAATCCTCTCGTTCTAAGGCTTGTCGGACTATGCACGATGTGCGATCGTCTTCACTGTTGACGTGAGCACCAGCTTTAACCAACAGCTGTAGCACTTCTTGTTCCTTGGGAATTAGAGTAGACAGGGAATCTCTGACAGGTGTACCATTCCATATCATCCAGAGAGCTAACTCAGCTGTCTCCAACTGTAAGTTTGAGTTAATTAAATGCAATGCAAATTCTTGTGCTTCCAATGGTGTTAAATTCTTGGCTTGACAGGTATAACTCATGGCCAACATTCTGTGTCCTTCTGCTGCATTACATAAATACTTCTGAGTGCAGTGTTTCACATCCAGAAGCCACTCTGCAAAACTATAGTGAAACAGTATTTTAGTATTTCCTAGTCCATCAACAAGAAGTTTGGAGAGGACATCTAACTTACGTTGGAAGTCTTCCAAGGTTAATGACATATTTTTAGTCCATACTGCATGATATAATTCCGTGATGGTCAATGGCCGGCAGGCTGCAAGAATCACATTCAAAATGGGCTGAACTTTTGCAAACTGTTTCCTTACGAAAAGTCGCTGACACAGCCAGAGATATAGACCATTTAGAGTTCCTGGGATGTCACGAATCTCTCTTAACATAATAAAGTTTTCTACAACTCCATCTAGAACTCGTTCTAGATAAAGAAAGCATCCGCTGCTTTTAATGTGCAGTTGATTTAACATCTCTGCGGTTTCTTTTGTGAGGTGTTGTCGCAAAGCTTCTTCTTGATCTAAACGATGAAGGATGTACTGCTGAACATCCTTAACAATGTATGCCTTCCGAAGGTCATCTAAGCTTATTTTCCGAAAACCTAGAGAGACAAAAAAGTGACGTCATCAGTTGAAAGTGATTACAGAAGTTGCCATATATTTGAAGAGGATGTCCTCAATATATAATAAACTAATAAGCAAATAAATCAATAACAAATCAATTAATATTAATAAACATCTGTGAGCATGTATATACATATATATTTTAAAGATTTTATTTATTTATTCATGAGAGACATAGAGAGAAGGCAGAGACATAGGCAGAGGGAGAAGCGGGCTCCTTGCAGGGAGCCCAATGTGGGACTCGATCCCGGAACTCCAGGATCACATCCTGAGCTGAAGGCAGATGCTCAACCGCTGAGCCACCCAGGCGTCCATATATACATAGATAGATAGATTTTAAGGATTATTTTAAAGATTTATTTTAGAGAGAAAAAATGAGAGAGAGCCCTCATGCATGAGTGGGGGAAGGGGCAGAAGGAGAGATCTGATTCAAGCAGACTCCCTGATGAGCACAGATCCTACCCGGCTTTGACCTCATGACCCATGAGATCATGACCTGAGCTGAAACCAACAGTCAGCCACTTAACCGACTGAGCCGCCCAGGTAGCACAATATCTATGAATATATAAATCAATTGTCCTTTCCTTCTGTAAAAACGCATTAGTTGCAGATAAACTATTTCATTTTCTGATGTACAAATGGAAATATTTCTTATCCTATTAGTGGCTCAGGGCGCCTCTCAACTCTAATGACAAGAGATAGTAATCTTAACACTAAAAAGTCATACATACATACTCATGAAAGCATCTTGGTAAGATTTTCTGTACCCCCAAATGACTAAGGACAAAAAGTTGCCAGAAATAACACTTGCTTATTTTTGCAAGCTGATCTTTTTCACATGAAAAATTTATGTATTTCCATCCACGTAACTGAATGAACACTAGCCAGCCTTAATTATGGGACAGAGTATCACCTGTCACTGCCTTTATATTACTACCATAAATACACTTTCATAAGGAATACATACAGAGTTTAAAAAACAAAGCTCTTCCAAATCTAAATGCTTAGTAATATTAAAAATTCATATGTTCATCATTAATGATAGTTATCTGTTCGGTAAAACAGAACTGAGAATACCTGTTAATAATCTGAGTATCTTGAGTTAAAGCTACTGAAAATATAATTGCTTTTTAAAAGTTGAAACTCCTAATCATTATATATGTGATTCTCTTTTATTATGAATTTAATACATTGCCATCGAAGCACTTCAACAAATTTTTCTAAGGCTGAAAAGTGCTCAAAACTTTTAAAAGAATAAAAAACTGATTTACTGAAATGCTGGACCATTTCCCTGTTGAACCACTTTGTATTCTTACTGAAAATATTTCCCAGGGTATGAAACTTCTCAATGCTGATAATAGAATGATAGAGTGATAGGATGTGCTCCAACCTTTATAACCTGCTGCTCACTGAAATTATTTGTTATCCTCAAGAATCTGGGAGGGGAGGGTCTAGGAAAATAAAACCTAAAAGTACAACAATAAGAAAGTCAAATAAATTCTGGCATACTGATATATTAATAAACTATGTAGCCATTAAAATAGTTATTAAAAAGACAATATAGTGACACTAAAAGGCTTACAAATGTCAAAAAGCAGGAAATCAAATTGATATAAGGAGGATCTCAATTAGGCAGGATGACATACACAGAATTTAACACATAATGTTAAGGAGTGGTTACTTATTACTTTATCCCTGAAGGATGTTAATATTTGACTATGTTGTCATTTAAAACATTTTCCATATGGAGCACGTATTATTTAATAACCAGATAAAACAAATATGAAAATCTTCAAAAATACTAGAGGATTAATTTCTTTGTGCACAAAACAGTTTCAAATAGGCTATTTCCTTCAGTCCCATAACAAGTCCAATGCTGTTACCCCACAGTTATACCCTCATAGGCCGATTCTGATTAAGGGCCAAAGTAATTTTCATTAGATTAACTCTCACCTGAAGCCATTAATAACAATGCTGCTGGTTAGTGCAGTGAATACATCAGGAAAGAGAAAATCTCATTCCAAAAATGTTAAATTCTCAGATACGAGTGGATGAAACTTATTTAGACCCAGTAAAAATCTTAATGTTCCTTCTCTCTGGTGATACGTCTGCAAATTTTAATTCTGAATACACTCATTTCAATTCAAAACCATGTTTCAACTTAAAACAGCGAAAAGCAGAAAGAAATATGTAGGACATAGGCAAAGAGAACTGAGAAAAATCTAGGAAAAATTTAAATAAATGGAATATGCTATGTTCATAGATGGAAAGAAAGCACTTTTTATATTTCAAATTTCTCCTATATTAAAAGTTTTAACCAAATTTAATATTTTTTATTTCATTAACAGAATTCTTAAAAGTATGCTATTAAAGCCAATCTGGAGGAATAGAAGTAAAACTATATAATTTAGAATAAAATATTGGTGACAAAGAGGGCTAGGAAGTAACTGTACAAAAAAAAAAATTAAATATTAAACCAATGTGGGATTCCCCCAAAATGCCAACAGATGGTTCGGAAGATAAGACAGATAATTTAGAAATATGTCAGTAACACATCAACAAACATACACTTACCGGTAAACATTTTAGTAACAGCCTTACTCTGTTTTCGGGCAGAACACAGAAGCAATAGCCATGGTGGAAAGAACTCATGGTGACCAGCTAAAAGTTCTGCAACAGTTCCAGATAAGCTGGTAGACGTCTGTTCACCTTCAGTAATGTTACACCCTTCATCAACAGAATCAACAAGTAGATATAGGCTTTGCTGAGGAGGCTTCATTCCCAAAAGAGGGAGAAGAACACATCTGTAAAACACACCCGTATGAACATTTTGAATATTATTGGCTATGATGTTCAGTTTATCACTCAAACATTAGTAACATAGGTTATAAATATGTTTTAAGAATAAACTAAATTTTAGAATACAAATTGTACAAACTTTAGTTCCTCACTTTATGAATACTCATCCTAAATAGTTCACATTTTCAGTAACACTTTCCACCTTAAAATATGTGAGAGAGTGTGCGTGTATCAGTAATTCAGCATAAAAATAAGGAGGACAGTAGGAATGTCAAGAAACTAGATTTCAGTGTTCCCTTCCTGATTTTTTCAGTCACCAGTAAAAAGCTTGAATTGCTTATAACCAAGTAAAAATGTGTTGCAAAGGATAAAGAAAAAAAGAAAACAACTTTGGGGACTGCTTTAATAAAAAGAAAATATCGGGCAGCCGGGGTGGCTCAGCAGTTGAGTGCTGCCTTCAGCCCAGGGCATGATCCTGGAGACTGGGGGTCGAGTCCCATGTCAGGTTCCCTGCATGGAACCTGCTTCTCCCTCTGCCTGTCTCTCTCTCTCTCTCTGTGTCTCACATGAACAAATAAATAAAATCTTTTAAAAAAAAAGAAAGAAAGAAAATATCAAGTATCCTACAGAATTTAGAAATGTTTTATCATTCTTTCTCTTACAAAATGACTGCAGGCTATACTGGCGTGTCACACACAAATTTTATTTGAAAAGATAGTACAAAGATAAATCACTATAATCTAGATCCCATTTGGGACCATTTGGTGTATGTTCAAATTTCAATGTAAAGGACAACTTATTAGGTTTAATTCAACAAACAATGCATTTCCTACTCATAATTTATATTGCAAATCAATGTAACATTTTCATAACTGAAACAATGCTTATTCATTTTCAACAAATATTTACTTAAGCATGTCATGTACTGAATAAGGCACTGAAAGGGACATAATCCATTTAGTTATGAATACCAAATATTTATAGCTAATCCTTCCTACAACTCTCTTAAACTTTAAATCTAATTTATCAGTATGTCCTATCAATATTTCTTTACAAAAATCTCTCAAACCCACCTCAGTCTGTAACATTAACCCCCTACTCACACCACCATCATCTCTCTCTCACCTGGACTATCAAAATCTCCTGTATGTTCTGTATGTTACTTGTCTCCAGCCACTCCCCAGGGTTCCTACTGCAGCCAGAGCAACTTTTTACAATACTACTTCAGCCACTCTAGCCTTCTTTCAATGACTTTTATTATATACAATCACATGAGGACCTTTTCATTTGCAGTTTTCTCTACCTGAAATGTGCTTTTTTCTCTTTATGTAATTAATTCATCCTTAATCTTCAACCGTAAACCTGAGAGTCACTTTCCCAAGACTGAATCCCTATAATACACTTTCACGGTATTAAATATTCCTTTCATAACACTATCAAATTTGCAATGTTAGACTTACTAATTCAATGTCATTAATCCTTGTTTCTTCCTTTTCACTGTAAGCATCAAGAAAACAGGGACTATGTCAGTTTTGCCCATGATAGTGTACCCCGAGACTTAGCATAGTGCTGTGCCCATAATAGATCCTAAATAAAGACTTGACATTGTTGTAGTCTAGAATGGAAAACAGGAAACTTCAAAGCAGTGTTCCCAGTGCTATGGTAAACAGCAGTAACATTACTAATGTGGTAAATAAGAAATGACCAACTCAAGGGAAGTAGAGAGGAAAGGCAGAGGATGTCAGAGAAATATCCAAATATTAGGTGCTCAAGATGAATTAAGTTTTGAAGAACCAATTATAACTTTCCAGGAATTAGGGAACCCTGGGTGGCGCAGCGGTTTAGCGCCTGCCTTTGGCCCAGGACGCGATCCTGGAGACCCGGGATCGAATCCCACGTCGGGCTCCCGGTGCATGGAGCCTGCTTCTGCTTCTCTCTCTGCCTAGGTCTCTCTGCCTCTCTCTCTCTCTCTCTGTGTGACTATCATAAATAAATAAAAAATAAAAAAAAATAACTTTCCAGGAATTGTAATAAATTTACAATAAATTTACAATAAAATACAATGAAGGGGAAGCCAGGCAACCCTGACAGAAGGAATATGCTAAATTTGGGAAAATTTACTTTCCTGTATCTTATGTATATATTTCCTGTATTAGGAGAACAAAGAAGGTTGATGAAAAACCAATACTATAGTTAATATATATATTATAGTATTTAACATATTATATAGTAAGTACTATCATCACTGCCAGTTGAGAAATAACACACAGTGCTGTGAGAGTACACAGAAGGCCAACCTAACTTACATTTGATAGGGACAGGGAGGGGAGAGGGCTTGGGAAGACAAAAAAAAAAAAAAAAAAAAAAAAAAAAAAGGAGCTTCGTAAGGAGAAAGAGCTAGGGTAGGGATAATATAATACACAGAACCCCCATTTCCTCCCCCAAAAATCTAGTTGAGGCAACCTCACCTGCAAAGTCTTGAAAAGAGAAAGACCACTGAACAAAGTATGGAAGAGAAGAGTTAGGACAATGCATAAATACTGGGCTTTATAAACTTTATTATGAAATTTGGAGTATGACCTAAGGGTATTAGGGTATTAATGAGCCACTGAAGTATTTTAAGCAGGAAATTGATATGTTTATATTTGTGTTTATAAAGATAACTGGCTATATTTGAAGGAGAGCCTGAAGCAGGGTTAAGTCTACAAGGGAAGAGTGACATGGAAGGCCACTGCTTATAAAAAAGGGGAGGGCACCACTGCTAACTTTCATTCACTGTTCTATATGCTTTAAGTAGTTTACATATCCATTAACTCATCAGATTCTCACATTAACTCTTTAAGATGGTACTATTATAATACCATTTCCAGATGAGGAAATCAAAGCAACATGAGGATAAATCATTTGTCCTAAGTTAAAGGAAGAGATTCAAGTCTAAGGACTGACTCCAGAAACTACACAAGGTGCCAATTCATCCGGTTTGCCTGAGACTTTCTAAGTTTTAAGCACGGAGTCTAGAAACTAGCTGCCCTTCCTCCCCCCTCGCCCCCACCTCCTGGGCAAACCAGGTGGTCAGTCACCCTAATCTATACTCTTAACCATTAGGGTCTAATAATTATGGCGCATATTGTAAGGATTTGAGGGAAATCTGGCAGGTGAAATTGATGGGATATGATTATTTGATGGCTTTTGCTCACTCTAGGTTGTTGGCTCTTTTCCTAGTTTCTTATAATAGCAACTGAAATAATTGTTTCATACTTTTCTTCTAATATGATCCTTTAATACTGTGTATTCCTTTCTAAGTATTTTCAATATCATCTAGCTCAAAATAATTTCCCTTTGATTCCTTCTTTCAATTATAGGTTATTTAGAAGTGAGCTCTATAGCTTTCAAATATTTGGGGATTTCCCAGGGTTTTTTATGTTGTTGTGTTATTATCATCATTTATTTCAACTGTGATCAGATAACATACTTTGTATAACAGGCATGCCCTTAAATTTATTAAGATTTGTTTTGTGGCCCAGAATATATCTATCTTAGTAAAAGTTGTATGGGCACTTGAAAAGAATGTGTACTCTGCTTGTTGGGTAGACTGTTCCACAAATGTCAATTAGGTCAATTTGGTGATAGTATTATTCAATTGTTCTTACCGATCTGCTGTTTATTTGCTCTATCAATTACTGAAAGGAGAGGTTAAAAGATCAGAATGTAAATGTAGATTTATCCATTTCTTCTTGCAATTGTATTAATTTTGATATTTTGAAGTTGTGTTATTAGGAATAAACAGTTACAATTGTTACATCCTTTAGGAATTTATCACTGTATCATTATGAAATGCTCCCCTCTTATGCCTGGTAATATTCTTTTCTTCAAAGTTTACATCCCTTGATATTAATGTAAGCTTTTCCTTTTGTAGGGTTGGCAGGGTATATATTTCCTCATTCTTTTTCATGTAGACTATATGTCTCTTTCTATACAAAGTATACTGAAGGCAACATATAATTAGATCTTACATGTTTTATGCAATCCAACTGCCATTTTAGTTAGGATATTTACAATTTATATTTAATATGATTACTGATATACTTCAGTTTAAGTCTACCATGTTTCTGTATCATTTTGCAATATAAAGGTACATCTGTTAAATATATTACTTAGGATTACAGTTGCTAGGTTAATGGTCATACTTGTGTATACTTTGGTAGTAACTGACAAAATATTCTCCTCAAAACTTACATATATATTCACAAAGTTATGTAAGAGTACCTGTTTAATTTTTCCACAGATGCACAGAAAATGGCATCATTATAGTCTTAGTTTACATTTGCCTATCATGAGGCCAATCACATTCACACATGCCTAGGAGTCATAGTTTTTTTTCTTTAAATTGTGTCTTCGTATTTCTTTACCCATTTTACAAAAGACTATCAATTTTTCTTTTAGGGACGCCTTAGTATTAAAGAAGTACGTTTGTTGCTAATTTTCACCCACTATATGTTATTTTTCTTTTTGGCTTTTAAAGGTATTTTTTAACATGCAGTTTCTTTCTTTGTTTTTATGTAGATAATATATCAGAGCTTTTTTTTTTATGATTCCTGAGTTTTATGTCACTTTTCTGAGGGTACTTCCCAACTTTATGCTTAAAAAACATTTCCTCATGTCTTCTTCAAAAGCTTTGAATATTTTATTTTTACTTTTTAATCAAATTAATTTTGACATAAAGATGTGACCTAGGGTTCCAATTTATTGTTCCATATGGCTCCACAGATATTCCAAAACTATTTATGAAATTATATTTCTCCTATTGATTTGAAATATCTCCCTTTTCACAGAGTAAGTCCTAATATATACTTTGGATATATTTCATTTCATTCTGTTGTCTTACCATCTCTTTTCCAAGCACTTTTATTTCTGCTTCATGTAATAGTTTAACTCCAGCAATTGCTTATTAATTACATTTTCAATTAAGGCTATATGATGTTTGGCCACGCATTTCTTTTGTTCCATGGCAACATTTTTCCGGTGAGAGTTTTCTGTGCTCGGTTTCTCAGATTCCTTCCTCTTTTGTTCCTGAGATATATTTTTAAATATCTGTGACAGCTCTTCTTCAGTAAGATAAGTTCCCTCTGGACCAGCAATTGCAGGTTAGTGTATCCAGTGTCCAGGCTTGTAAGAATTCTCCTTATGACTCAGAGTTACAGGCATGAAAAAGGCCTTTGAGCTTCTACTTCTCCCCAGCCAATTAAGACCAGAAGCTGTGGGGATACACACATGAGGCATGGTTTCTCACCACAAACCTCTCCTGAACTACCCCCAAATGTCTGACTCACTCTTCTCTGCCCTCTTTGTTCTTCCTTTCTACCTAACTGGGTCCAGGGGAGCTTTTAGTACATAAGTCTTTAACCTGTCTCCATGGTTCCAAATAAGAGCTTTTATACTCTTGATGATATTCAGGGTATGGACTTATTTTAAAGAATAAATGTTCTGCTAGTTTTGTCTGCATCTCAATTTGATGTTAACTTCCATATTATATTGAGGTTTGGGCTTATAGCTCTTTTATCGTTTTACTTTCTTGCTTTTGTACTATTTTCCATGTCTTAATCATATTACAACCAGAAGCCAGTTTATGGCTTTAAAAATGTTAAGCTATTTTTTCTAGTCTTGACCTCACCTAAATCTCAAAAGTAAAAATCCCCCAAACTATCTATCCCTGTGGATACCCCATATGCATCTCAAATTTAAATGTTTAAAGAAGTATCCTCTCAATTTTTCCCCCCAAATACATTCTTCTCCACCTGCCTTCTCCATGTCACTTAATGTATCTTATCATCCCCTAATTTCTTTTTATAAGATTTTATTTATTTGAAAGAGAGGGAGAGAAACAGAAAGAGGGGGAGGGGGGAGAGAGAGAGAGAGAGAGAGAGCTTGTGCAGACAAATATGGGGGTGGGCGGGAGAAACAGGCTCCCTGCTGGGCAGAGCGCCCAACACAGGGCTCCATCTCAGGACCTTGGAATCATGACCAAAGCCAAAGGCAGATGCTTAACTGACTGAGCTACCCAGGTGCCCGATCATCCCCTAGTTTCTTTTTTTTTTTTTTAAATATTTTATTTATTTATTCATGATAGAGAGAGAGAGAGAGAGAGAGGCAAAGACACAGGCAGAGGAAGAAGCAGGCTCCATGCAAGGAGTCCGATATGGGACTCGATCCCAGGACTCCCAGGATCATGCCCTGGGCCAAAGGCAGGCGCTAAACCGCTGAGCCACCCAGGGATCCCATCCCCTAGTTTCTTAAGTCAAAAATCATAGGTTTCATTCCTGAGTTCTCCCTTTTGCTCCAGCCACAATGCTCTCCTTTCAGTTCTAACATCAAACATGTCTTTTACTCCTGAAGGACACCTTCCCTAATCACCATGTCTTAAGAAGACTTTGTCATCACTTACTACTGCTACTCTAAACACTGCATCTCAACTGTCTTCTTTGTACTAGTTATATTCTCAAATTAATTTATTGCATTATTTGTGTAAGTTGTAAGGCTAAGTGAAGCTCTTTCCACCTCCGTATCCCCTCCTCTAGGATTTGGCTGTCTTCTCCTACCACACTAAGCTACTCTTCTTCATATCTTCTCAACCTTTCAATTATGAAATATATCAATATCCAGATCTTGGATCTTCTCTTTACCTATTTATATTCACTTTTTACATAAGTTTATTAATGCCCTTAAGTACCATCTATATGCCACTGAAAACCAAATTTATATACACAGCCAGGAACTTTTTTTCTGAATCTAGACTTGTGAATCCAACTACTTACTCAACTTCTCTGCTTAGATATCTAATGTTGAATATATATTAAAACCCAAACTTCAGACCTCTAAACCTCATCTTGTGTTTCCCTTAGTCTTCTCCATTTCAGTAAAGGGCAATCCCATTCTTCCAGTTTCTCAGAACCACAATTTTACTTCTCTTTGTTCTCTTCATACTCCACACATCCAATGTGCTTTCAGATCAATCTTAAAAATAATCAAAACACAGTAATTCTCACTACCTCCACCACTCTACCCAAGTCCAAGCACCACTGCCTCTTACTTCCATTACTGCACTAATCCGGTACTTATTGCCTTGCTTCCACCTTCACCAAACTAGTTCTCAACTAAGTAGCCAACATGATACTTTAAAATCTTAAGCTAGATGTTACTATGCTGTTTAAAAGACCTGATATCTTCCAAACTACTAATAGTGAAAATAAATGAATAAATGTACATGTTGTACTTACAACAGCCTTGAAGTCCACACATTGTATGGATCCTATTTCTCTACTTGACTCCTTTTTTTTTTTTTTAAGATTTTATTTATTTATTCATGAGAGACACAGAGAGATAAAGAGAGAGGCAGAGACACAGGCAGAGGGAGAAGCAGGCTCCATGCAGGGAGCCCGATGTGGGACTCGATTCCGGGTCTCCAGGATCAGACCCTGGGCTGAAGGCAGTGCTGAACCGCTGAGCCACCCGGGCTGCCCCCCAAATTCCTAATGTTTTAAATTAAAATATATTATTCCTCAGTCAAGAAATAGTTACTGAGTCTCTACTATATTCTATGCCCTGGAGATATAAAGGGAACAAGACAGGTAAATAGTCTGCTCATTCCAGTAGGTAGGCATAAAGTCAAAGTAAACAAATGGCACAAAATAATTTCAGATCATGATAGACACTGAAAACTAAGGAATGAAGAAAATAAAAGTGTGATGATCTGATTTAAGAAACTGACTGGGTAGGAGACTTCTTAAAGATGTGATGTAAAGGAAAGGCTCTCTGAGGAGGTAATATTAAAGCTGGCATCTAAGTGATATCAGAGCAAGTAGTCACATAGAACTACTGGCTGGAATTTGACCTATTTCAGAACATAACAAGGGTAATGATGTGGATAAAGAGCAATGAATAAGGATGAAAGTGGTACAAGCTGAGGTCAAACGCTAGGCAAGACTGGATCATGTAAGTTTATATTTTACTCTAAAGGTAGTGAGAAGCCATTGGCAGATTTTAAGCAGGTAATTAATATGATCTGATACTCCAACTGGTTTGTGAAGGTAAGAGGGACAACAACAGCAACAGGAAAACCATATTGGGAGGCCAGTGCAGGAGTCTATGCAAGAAAGAACAGAAGTAGTAGAAATGGGGCTGCATAGAGGTGAAGACATTTGTTTTATCACTGAAATAAAACAAAAATAGTTAATGGATTGAATGTAGGGGATGAGTCAAATTGAGGAATCAATGATTTCTAAAGTTTTGATGAAAATTATGGATTTTGTACGTGAAGTATTATTTCCTTAGCTTTTTTACTGCTAGCTATTTTTACAATAGTGGTATAGTATTGGTTCCACACCTCTAGCATTCTCCTTGAACCGAGAAGCTAGCCACAACATGTCCTTCTCATGGTGATAGTACAAACAAAGAGGATAAACCCAACTACTCATGCACATTTTAAGCCTCTGTTTGAATCATGTCTACTGACATTGCACTGGCCAAAGCAAATCTCACATGGTTGAACCAAACGGAAAAAGTCAGAGAAGTATATTTCTCCTCTGGTAGAAGGACCTGCAATATCATATAGCAAAGACCAAGAGTACATGGAGAGATGAAGAACAAAAACAAATCAATCTATCACAGTTTCTATGTATTCAAATCATGAGTCATAATTGTAAAAGGTCTGTAACTTCTGGAAAGCTCCAAATCTTTCTTCTAGATAACCGCAAGATATAATTAGTTCTCCTAATTAATACTTATTTATTAAGCAATTATATGAGCACTTAAAATTCTATTTTATTACCAATGGCTATATTTAACTATGCATGTACACAGTAAAAAAAACAATAACAGTAGAATATTTCTCAGATTAGAATAACACGAAAGACAAAAAAACTGACTGAAAAAAAGTAAGACAATTATATATAGTATGGTCAAAGACATAATGAGAACAACGGGAGGGTAAATAGGCAACCAATCAACGGGAGGGTAAATAGGCAACCAATCAGAATATACTTAAAAATGTATTTTTTAAAATGTAAGCTCTATGCCCAACATGGGACTTGAACTCACAACCTTGGAAATCAAGAGTCAAATGCTTTACTGATCGAGCCAGTCAGATACCCCTTAGAGATATTTTTAAGGGCAGAAAAGCATTTACTTCATTAATTCAAGCCTCTACTATATGGAAACCATTTTATTTCATAAAATTTTTTAAAAACTGCAAACATGCTAAAAACAAAGTAAAAACAAAACAAAACCACCTAAGAAGAAAATAATCTACAATATATAAAATAAAAAATCCATACCTTTATTTTACATACATGAAGTTCTCATTAAACACTGAGAAAAGTAAGAATATTCTTACTTTTCACATCTCCTACTAGCTTTAACACTCCTACATGCTTAAAATGTTTCTTAAACAACAAATAACCTTATGTGCTCTGATGAGGCTTCTGAAACAGGATACTGCTTTAGATGGAACAGAATGAAATTATCAAGAGCTATAAAGATATGCAGAGAAATTTGAATTTGTTGTATAGGTTATCACAGTCTCAGAAGAATGACCCAAAGAAAGCACTGTTTTACTATGGTTAATTGGCAAACTATGAACAAAATGAATTGGGATATAGAGGCTAAAATTAAGTAGATCAACTAGGAGTAGATGAATAAATATTCTAGATTAGGGTAAAAGATTCAAGAAACATTCTAAGAAAAAGATTAAATGCCTTAGAATAAACTAATAGGAAAAAAAAAAAAAAACCACCTCTAGAAACAAGCTCAGGGCAGTGCTTCTTAAACTTCAATGTGTACAAGATTCACTTAGGAAATGGGTTTAAAGGCATATTCAGATTCAACAGACCTGAGATTCTCCATTTCTACTAACCTCCAAGTGATGCCAATAATGTTGATCTTAAGATCACACTTTTAAGTAGAAAGAGTCTAGGAAATAATTAAGAAACAACTTAGATAAAAAAGTCAGTTTTCCCAGAATTTCTGATAATGATCAAGTTTCATATTATATGCTTTCCATGTATCCTTCCATCTTGGCACCTGTTAAAGTTGCATTTTTACATTTATTTTTGTGATTATTTGTTCCAAGTATTTCCCCACACACACTTAACCCGGTGAGTGTCCTGTTTGGGTCACAACTTTAGCCCTGACACTGAGTGTATTTCAGGCACCCAGCAGGTGCAGAATATTCATTTCAGAAATAAATGAATGAGCCAATGAATAGAAATGTTAAGAAAGATGATGATTTGAAAAACACAGAAAGGGCAGCCCTGGTGGCTCATCGGTTTAGCGCCGCCTTCAGCCGGGGGTGTGATCCTGGAGACCCGGGATCAAGTCCCACGTCAGGCTCCCTGCATGGGGCCTGCTTCTCCCTCTGCCTGTGTCTCTGCCTCTACCTCTCTCTCTGTGTCTCTCGTGAATAAACAAATAAAATCTTTAAAAAAAAAGAAAAAAAAAAGAAAAACACAGAAAGTGAAAAGATACATGTTGATCAGAATGAGGATAAAAGCTGATGATACAGATTCATTGCTATCATATTAGACATGAGCATTGGAAGCCATGTAAAGTAAATAAAATTATTGAAGGAGTGTGTTTAAAGAGAGAAGGAAGACCTAAGTATGCTTTGTTGAACAAATACTTAGAACCTAGAGGGTTCTCTAGGGAGGGTAACCAAACAACAGAGTCATGGGATTTGGAAAGGAAGAAATTCAAATAATGAAACAAATTCTAAGGCTAAGATGGAGTGAGCAATGAGTTCAAAATCTACTATGCATAAATATCTTTCTGTGATTATGGATACATAGAAGTCTGACTTCAATAAGTTAAAAAATGAGGTGAAAGTAGTATTTGCATACAAAAATTCAAGATATGAAGATTTAGTGGGAAATTTGAAAAAATATATTTTTTTCAGAGGAATAGGAAACATGTTTCTGTATGAAAATGCCAGTAGGGGCCAGGCTGGATTTATAGACAAATGAAGTAGTCTTGGAATAGAGTAATAGAGTTGGGGAAACTCAATCAAATGAGGGCATGTAGGCCCCATCTAAAGACAGCAGCTAACTCAGTTCCACCAGATTACTGATTCAAAAGAATGAGAACCTAATATTGTCAAAATTTCCATTTCTTTCCAAGAACAAATAAAAATCTGGACGTGTGTGTGTGTGTGGAATTTCCTGAATTGGGTAAAAAATATTCTATTTGTAGGGCATAACTTTTACTCTCTCTGTTCTAAAAAAAAAAAAAAAAAAAAAAAATTTCTGAGCTAAGAAGTAAATGAAAGAATGACCAAGCAGAACTAAAAACGTGGCTGAAATCAAACAGCATAAATATGGACCAATAGGTTATGTCATTTTTCCTTTTTTTTTATAGGTAATGTCATTATAGCAGAAGTGACTAAAGGTTAAGGAATAGTTCGTAAAAATGATAAGGTGTACCAGGAACGGGAATCAATGGAAGGCTCTTAGATATAAAGTATAAAAGAGAAAGAATCCATCAGGGGTAGAAAGAAGAGGTTTTAGGAAGGGAACATGGGCGGGTTTGAATAAATGGAAGTCCATCTTAAAGTAAAAATAACATGATTAAAAGTTGGAAACAACAGACAATTCAATGAAAAATGACTATCTTAGACTAAAAAGAAATATAGAATTTTGATTATGAAAATGATATTCATTTATTTAAAATATGAACAGTAAAGATACTTTACAAGATCTTTTAATCTGATAATTGCTAGGAATGGATAATGACAATTATTTTAAATAGTATTAGTTATACAAGACAGATAATAGAAAGGGAATATTTTGCCTTGAAAATACCCCAAAACCAAAAGTAAGAGGGAAGCACACATTCCAGTCTCATTCTGTTCTTGTCCCTTTGTTGAGTATGCCAAAAATACTTGGAGCCAGTTAAGACAGAAGATAGACATCTGACCACTTAAAACTATCTGGACTAATGCCATATTCATACATGCTAAAGAGCAGACACAGCAGGTTAATAAATTAATAATCACTATACCAGACTGGTCTGCATGGAAAACTGACCTAAATGATATACCATTTCAATTCTTTCTTTTGCAAGAGCTTCAGCTGTCCTTCAATTAGGTTCAAACATATTCTAGATAGGTAAGTAGCATTATTCACTCATTCAAATGATAATCATTTATCACTTACTATATGCAAAGTGCTGTTCAAAGCACTATGGTAAACATAAAAAAATTAATCAGTCATGAATAATGTCATGAAGAAGCATATGCCTAATAGAGGAGATAACAGAAGATGCATGCATAAAGAAGCTAAAAATCTAAAGAGATACAAGTGAAAAATTATAAATGTTCAAGATAAGGAAATAAAAAGATTAGAAGATTTAACCATTTGAGGATTCCCATCTGATGTAAACAAATGTCATTTGGTCTTCAATTCCTTTCTTTTTTTTTTAAAAAAAGGTGTTTTTTTAAAAAATTTTTTTATTTATTTATGATAGGCACACAGTGAGAGAGACAGGCAGAGACACAGGCAGAGGAAGAAGCAGGCTCCATGCACCTGGAGCCCGACGTGGGATTCGATCCCGGGTCTCCAGGATCGCGCCCTGGGCCAAAGGCAGGCGCTAAACCGCTGCGCCACCCAGGGATCCCTTCAATTCCTTTCTAACAAGCATTTCACTACTAACACATGTTTTTCTGCTAAACTCTCAAAGTTTAGAGTCAGTCATCCTAATTCTTCATCACAATTTTATTCCATTTGCACATCGCACAGAACAAAATTCTTTTACTCAGGAAAATTGATATAACACATAGAAAACTCATACCTGGTCCTGTAGATTGTTAATTAAAAATAAAAATTACAGAATGAGATCTACCAGGAACAAAAATTTGTATTTCCTAGCACCACATCCATCTAAATTGCCAAGAACACCCTTGGGTTCAAGGACCATGACAGGAAGGTTCAGAAAGGAGTTTCTGGTTGAATGAAATAACCACATTCATTCATTTCTGCCTCTAAACCAGTCACAAGATCTGAAACTACCACACTCCTTCTCACATTTCCTAACTTAGATATCTTGATACTTCTGTCAAAAATAACTGAGATTTGTTTTACAGTTTTATGACTGCCAGGGAACTGTAACACTAACTTTAGAAAATATACAAAATATACAAAGTTTTCCAAAAAGAGGCTGAAAAGGCAAAACTGGCAAAGGGAAAAAGGCAAAAAAAAGAAAAAAGAAATCAGTCTCTAATTCTCAAATAAAAATGTAATTGTCATTAACTTAGTTTCATCAACAGAAATGAGAAAAAAAATCTAAATATAGCAACAATAGCTTTGCACTTTAACCAATTAAAAGAGAAACAGGGAAAAGGGAAAAAAATAAATTAAGGGGTCTTCATCCATCATTCCCTTTAGCAGATCACATAACTCTTTGCAGCTAGTGTTAAAACATTCAAGTGTTTCATGAACACTCGAACAAGTATTTATCCCAAATATTATTTCCCTTTATACCAATAACTTTTATTGTAAGAACTTAAGCTCCATGAAGGCAGGGCATTTTGTCTGTTCTATTCACTGATTTATGCACAGCTGAATTCGACCTAACACACAGAAGGTTCTCAAGAAGTATCTCCAGCTGAACTGTGCTTAAAACACAAAAGACTCAAATATTTGCTATAAAAATCAATGAATATCAGAAGAAATTTTGTGACAACTAAATCTAAAAATCAAGATACTATATTATGACAGAAAGGAAAGAAAGCAGCATTTAACTAGAGTAAAATAACGTTCCTCTTTTTTTTTTTTTTTTTTTTTTTAAGATTTTAGTTATTTACTCATGAGAGACACAGAGAGGCAGAGACACAGAGGAGAAGCAGGCTCCATGAAGGGAGCCTGATGTGGGACTCGATCCCGGGACTCCAGGACCATGCCCTGGGCCAAAGGCTGGCGCCAAACTGCTGCGCCACTCAGGGATCCCCCATCTTATTTTTATTATCACATAGGAAAAAGGATTTCAATAGACCAGTAATTAACAAGTTACCATGTAGGTGTATGACTTCACGTAAGAAGTTTTTTTTTTTTTTTGTGGTATTACATATTCTATCTAGTATTATTGAAGATAAAACTAGGGAAAAATTTAGGAAGTAAATTGCAGAAAGTGTATAAAAATGCATTCAATAATAAATCGCTTCTCTGCAATTCCCCCAACTTTGTGAATCTGTGAAGAACTAAGATTTTTATCAATTTTCTATTACTATTAAATTGTCTCATACGTGAATATATTAAACTATCAATATTATTAAGTGTTAGATGTTTAAAAAGGAACAATACAAAACTGGTTTTTAATTTTTTTCTTTTAAAGATTTTATTTATTTATTAAAGACACAGAATGAGAGAGAGAGAGAGAAAGAGAGGCAGAGACACAGGCAGAGGGAGAAGCAGGCTCCATGCAGGGAGCCTGACGTGGGACTCGATCCCGGGTCTCCAGGATCACACCCTGGGCTGCAGGCGGCGCTAAACCACTAAGCCACCGGGGCTACCCTTAATTTTTTTCAAAAGCATA
Organism: Canis lupus baileyi; assembly: GCF_048164855.1. NCBI lineage: Eukaryota > Metazoa > Chordata > Mammalia > Carnivora > Canidae > Canis > Canis lupus. Next base: position 17,767,249 of record NC_132857.1, on the reverse strand, counting down.
TTATAATATGCTTTGATCTCTGTCTCGCTTAAAATATTATAACTTCTTGAAAACAGTGATTGTTTACCTGTTAAATTACATTTCTCCCTGCCTAAATAAAATCAATTCCTATTAAAATGCTCTAAAGGACTTATTTAACCAATCAATCACCAATAAACTTAAAATAAAATCTTGACTCTGTCTAAAAAGTAAAGGCTTAGATCATCTAATGCAAAAATATTTCTCTTTAACTATGAACTGCATTGTCATATTTGCAATTGACTACGGTTATATTAGAGCTTCACAGTCTTAAAGGAAATGTACTCTATAAATCATCATAAACAGTTGTTACAATACCAGAGTCATCTAATTTATTTGATTAATTACTTTAAGATGAAGAAAGAAAGTGACCCAGGTTTTTGAAAAATCTAGGAAGAGATTAAGAGCACCAAAATGGTCCAAATAAAAAGGCTATGCTTCCTCTATCAAAATACAGATTAGGAATACAAAGTGATTAGTTCCTTCTGCCAATCAGAAAATCAGGACTGGTGGGGTTTTTACATATAGCTCTAATTGCTTATTTCCCTTCAATTAGTTAAAAGTCACACAGGGAAAAAAATAGGGGGACCATCTGAGTATAAGGACCTTTTTCAGAAAAATCTATGCTACCATACAGAATGATATGCTCAAAATCAAAATAAAGCAAAAATATAGAGTTATCAGACATGATTTAAAATTTTTAAAGACATTAGAAATTTACATATGAATTCTAAGAGAATAAACTGTAAAACTGCTTAATTTAGTTGGACTAATAAATTCAACTTAGCTAAGTTCTTTGAAACACTAATATGTTAAATCCACATAACTTACAAGAAATCACATTATAAAAAATGAAAATTCAGCTCTTCAACTAGTGTTAGGATCATCAGAGAAAGTATAAAGTCCATTGGAAAAGAGCTGTTGATATACAGAGATTTTAAGTATCTTATAAAGTAGAGTTTTATATATTAAGGACTACACTACTGGTTCCATTCACAGTGATTCCATTTTTAAAACTGTCCACTGAACCTGGTATTTCATATTTGTGCACCAGTATCACCTATCAGATTTACTTGTTACTTAAAAATGATCTAATAGTTTTAACCCTGATGTTGGTGGCTAACAGGAAAAGATAGCAGATTTGCCCTGAGTTTTATTGAATTACAATTATACATTAAAAACTGCAAAAATATCACACCTCTCAAAGATACCTCCCTTTGGGTGACTTTAATATACCTGTCCCATGTTTAAATTCATATACCACTATCCATAAAGATCATTCCAGATTACTACTACACATCACTTATATGAGTAATCTGAAACCTACACTCAAAATCACAACTGTGACACACACCCCTGTCCTCCACAAACTTCCAATCTACTCTCCCCCTCGAGTCCTTCAAAGAGTTTCTATGATTACAAACATGTGCACATACACACATGCTTCAAATCCTAGCTCTGCCACTGACTAGCCTGTAACCTTAAACAAGCTACTTAAGCTTCCTGTGCCTTGGCTTCCTCATCCACGAAGTGGGAGTAATCACAGCACCTATCTCACAGGATTGCTATGAAAATTACGGAACAATATTTGTAAATCATTTAGAACACTGACACATAGTGTTTGCTATATTATTAGTATTTTCTATTATCACTTAAAAATGAATAGATTTAATGCCATTAAATCTGAGGACATCATAAAAAAAAATCACTCCTTTCATAGCGATTCAAATCCTGTTTCAATGACTCTAAGGGACACACAGAGAAACAGATGGACATTTGGTCACACACACACACACACACACACACACACACACACAGGTATGCTAATCTCCACCACATGGTATACCTGCCGCTTTAGGGAACAAACTCTTGCCTGCTAAGAACTATTTACCGTGCAGGGATAAAAGTCTATGGAAAATGGGTAATGCAAGTAGCAGTGAGGCAATAGCAAGCACAAAAATAACAATTTGCCTGCTTCTTCTACAATGAGCAGAGACGGGTGATATGCAAAGAATTATTCTCAAGGAATCACATTTTCTTGAATACACTTTGGATCTACAACAACTCTAAAAAGCAACTTGCTCACTTCTGAGACCAATTGATTTACCTATGGGAAAATGCTTAATTGAGGTTAGGGAAAAGTTGTTTTTCATATTGACCACTACAAATACTAAAATTATGCCAGATTTTCATTATTTTATAAATATCACATATTTAAAAGTACCACTTAACTTTGTTTACTTGATAGGGGAATAAATCCCAAAACACAGATTTTCTGCAGATTCTCAATGGTCAATGATCTCTTTCAAAGAGAACTTGTCTTAGAGAAATAATAATACTATAAGCAAAAAAGATAGTAGATTCTATGCTGAAAGTTCCTTTAAATTCAGCATCATATTCAGTTCGCTCTCCCCGAAAACGTAGCCCACTTTCAGGCAGCTAAATGGTTTTCTCTACCATAAGAACATATAGCCCTCACCAGTTATAGATAACAGTAGAAAAGTAAATAAATAATATTCATAAGTTTAAAAAAATTAAATTTCAACAGTGTTTCACATTCTGTTATTAAACAAGTAAAATAAAAGACATACTTTTAATCCATATCCTATGCAACACAAAGCTTAAATTCTGTTTCTTTCAATACTCAAAGTAGACATGTGTATTTCAACTACAGATTACCCCCAAATACAGAGGTAGTACAGGTACCCCACAAAATAAAAAAATAAAAAAAACACTAAAAAAACTAAAAAAAAAAAGAGAGAATCTAGAAAACATGTGAATTTTTGCTTAGAAACCACAACATCAGGGCATTCTTATTGTTACCTTTTAAATGCTTCAGCTGGGTTCCTTTCACATTCTCCAGGCTGTAAGAGGCTTTGGACTGCTGGATCCCTTAGTTTATCCTCATATCCTTGGAGTAGTCCACTGCGGCAGATCTGGGCAACTAGACCTCTAATAAACCCTCCAACACACAAAGTATCAGAGTCTTGGGCTTTGCAGAAATGAAAGGCCAAAGCCTGTCGATGTAAACCTCTCTGCAAGCTTGTAGGTGAACTTGGCCACAACAGCTCAGTGCATAGGGCTGTCTTGCCACTGCCAGGCCCTCCTACCAACAACACACCCCAGGCAGCTCCTTTTCCAGAGACAACACTAGCATTATTCCCAGAATTCATTACAAGGGATGGTGTGTTGACAGCACTATTGCAGCAGTTAGTTTTCTCCTGGAGGCAATGCTGAAGCTTGTGGAAAACCCACTCCCTACAGTAAAACTGCTTCCCCTGCAGTAAACTCGTTTGAGCCATTTTGCAGACTTTCTCTTCCCAAGGATTAGTCATAATAGGTTCCTTATCTTCAACATCTGCTAGATCCTGGATACATCAACACAGGTCTTTACATCCATTAGGACATAACTTGCATATTAAGTTGACTTTGAATGATACATAACGAGTTACAGTAAAACCCAATAGCCACAGATGCCACTTGCCAACTGAATGTGCATGACTTTATTTGGCTCTTTACTCTTGATTATCAGCAGAGAATATATTAGTTTAACTGTTGAACTGGTAGAAAATTGCCTGGTTCCAAAGCATGGCAATACTTTCCCTAAATCTTGATGGGTCACATAACTCCATGGTTATGTCTGGAGTTTATGTGATTGTGGATGTTTCAAGTGTACAGATGAGACAATACATCTGGAAAACTAAAGAGAATGCCCAATCTTTCAATTTGTACAAAATGCTTCTCCAGATTCGAAGTGTTAACTCTGTATCTGAAAATTAGATGCAGAAAATATGTCCGTTATAGTAAATGCCATCAAATAGATTACGCGCATACAGCAGATAGGTAGGTAGCTCTATATTTCTTGTGGAAGGACAGTGGCTCCAACTATTAGACCTTGCCAGTTTCAGGCCTCTGGGCAACTGCCAGCGAGGAAACTGTTTCAGATTATGGCTTTTTATGTGGCAGAAATGACAGGCCTTCATAATCCAAAGCATTCCTCAAATGCACTTTTCAAGAGGGTAGATTCTTAAGGAACCTGTTCACAGGTTTTCTAGGTTCAAGATGCCTGGGAAAAATCAACATTTCCACAAGTAACCAAAATAGATCTTAGGGCAAAATATTGTAATGTTAAGAGCTTATTTACTTAGAAGCTTACAAAGGATACAATCTGCCACTTAAAATAATCCCAAAGATCCATATGCTTCCAAAAAAAAAAAAAAACCAAAAAACAAAAAACCCATATACTTAATCTTTGGCACTTTCAAAAAGTTGGACAATTACTCCCCCCGCCCAGAATCATAATTACATTTTCCTTCCTCTACGGTTATGCTTCCCAAACAGCTTACATTTCAATCGTTACCCTAGATTTTTGTTGTTGTTGTTGTTTGTAAACTTACTGTAGGAAGAACAAAAAAAACAAAACAACAAAAAAAAAAGGGGCTTTATGCACACACAGTAACATCCTTAACTCTTGGCCCAAAAGGTCCTTCCGACTAGGTTGGTAGAACAGCGCCAGTTAAAGGAAGCTCTATTACACTGCACAGTCCAGCCAGTCAAGGGCTCTGTTTACTCGCCTAAGTCACACTTCTTTTGTTGATAGTTCGCAAAATCTAGGGGATCCTTACCCGGGCTGCGGCTGGAGGGGAATGGGGAAGGGAGGGAGAAAAAAAAAAAAAAAATTTTTTTTTTTTTTTTTTTTTTTTCTTGAGGGGAGGCTGGGGATGATCTTCCATGAATGACACATCTAACTACGAGTGTGAGGGGAGTCCGTCCGTCCGTCCTTCCTCCGCGCTCAAGATGAAGGGTTCGGATGGGGCCGAGGGATGCAACCTACGGCAGTGGCCCGAGAAAAGGCTGCCGGGGAGGAGCGGGGCGCTTCGGGGCTGGGGGGCGCGGGAGGGGGGTGCCTACGGCTCCGGCCTCTGCTTCCAGCTGACAGACAAAAGGAACTCCGGGATTCCCAGGGACGGGAACCACCTCGGGATGGCGCGGCCGCCAGGAGCCGCAGGGGGGCCACCTCGGGGAGGCCACGCACCTCTTCCCTTCCAGAGGGCTGGGAACGCCCCAACACCCCGCCCCGCCCCGAGATTTTGGGGTGTGTCTGGGGGGGGAGGGGTGCCCGACGTCCTCGCGGATCCCAGGAGGGGTCGCCGCCCCCGCCCGACCCCCCGGGGCAGAACCAGGGGGAGAAGTGGGGTCTGCGGCCGAAGGGCTGCAGAGGCGCGGGCGGGGAGTCAGGTTCGAGCCCAGCCACAGCCCGAGCGCCCGAGCGCCCGAGCGCCCGAGCCCCCGAGCCCCCGAGCCGAGGAGGGGCCTGGCCCGTGCCGCCGCTGCCGCCCCTCGGTTACCTCCGCCGCCGCCGCCGCCGCCGCCGAGCCCCAGACACTTGCTCCTCCGAGAATCCGCGGCCGCCAGCGCTCCCCGGGCTCCAGCTGCAGCCGCGTCCTCCGCCCGGCCCGGGGCTCGCTCTCGGCTCCAGATCCCCCGCTTGGCCCCCGGCGACGGCCAGTTCCAGCTGCCCCGGCAGCCTCGGTCGAGCTCCTCCCAGCCCCCACCGGCCAACCGCCGCCGCCGCCGCCGCCGCCAGGGCAGTGACTGTCTCAGGCAGCCCGGGACGCGGCCGGCTCCGCCCCGCCCAGGCCCCGCCCCCGCCCCCGCCCCCGCGCAGGCCCCGCCCACCCGCCGCCCCGCCCCCGCGCAGGCCCCGCCCCCGCCGCCCGCGCGGCCTTTCTTCGCCCGCCGGCTCCTCCCCCCCGCGCCGCCGCCGCCGCCGCCGCCTGTGCCCGGGCGTGTGCGGGCGCCCGGACCCCGCTGCCGGCGTCGCGGGACGACCTTTCTCGGGGGTGGCCTTGGGGCCCCGCCTCTCGGGGGGCGGGGGCTGCGTTCTCACGTCCCGGGGCTCACGCGAGTCGCCGCTCCCACCCACCCCGTCACCGCTCGGCCCCGAGCCTTTCTTTGTCTTCCAGGCCGGAGGGGCTCGCGGGCTGGGGGGGGGCGCCCTGGCCGCCCCCGGGATGGGAGCTGAGCTGGGGGCTTGCGGCTGGCAGCTCCTTACACCCCTCGTCCCGGAAGGCCACCTCCCCGCCCCGATCGCCCGGGCTCCCTTGCAATCCCTGAAATTCCCGGGGCGCCTTTTACTCGCTCAGTCCGGGACGGAAGGGAGCCGGGCGAGAACCGGGAAGACTATCGTAAGATTGAAAAGTACAGGCGGGGTGCAGGGCGGCCTCCCCACCCGCTTGGTGGCAGGGACGCGGCCTCCGCCAGGTGGAGGCGGCAGGAGTCGGGGTCTGCTGTCAGCCCCCCCCCCCCCGCCCCGGGACGGGCGCCGCCGCGGGGAGAGTCCACGGTCGAGGTCACCCGGCTGGGCAGTCCCCGGAGGCCGCATTTGTGCTGGGAACGTGGGTGTGCGGCGACCGACCGAGCGGAAAACGCGCTATCTTCATTGTTTTATTATTGACGCTGGAGCCGCGAGCTCTCCTTCTCCCATTCTCCATTAATTTGAATATTTATTTCCCAAATACTAAACCAGCCTGCCATCTGTTTCTTTTTTTCTTTTTTCATTTTTCCTGGAATTCCAAAGTACAGCTATCACAGTTAACTAGAAAAACATATAACCGAATAGATTGCGCTTCGGCTTAGCCTTGCGCTCTGTTTATTCCTGGTTAGGAATATCCATTTGCAGCTTGCTGATCTTAGTATTTATTTATTCTTATTTTAGATTTATTTATTCATGATAGAGAGAGAGAGAGGGAGGGAGGCAGAAACATAGGGAGAAGCAGGCTGAGCCTAACGCAGGACTCGATCCCGGGACTCCAGGGTCGCGCCCTGGGCCAAAGGCAGGCGCCAAACCGCTGAGCCACCCAGGGATCCCCTGATCTTACTATTTATTTATTTATTTTTTATTTTTTAATTTTTTTTTCTGATCTTACTATTTAATTCATTGTGTGTGTGTGTGTGAATCCTGAGGTTCTATTCCAAAGCACAAGCAAGAAAGGCAGAAGATTTAAATTCTCCAGAATTCGAGAGCTGAAACTTGATTTTTTTTAAAAATACAATTTTGATTTGCATTTGCTTAATAAGCCATTTTAATTACCACTTAGCTTGTTCGCCACGAAGCTTTATAGTCTTCAACTCCTTCAATTTCATGGCTGTAATTTATGTTTAGAGAAAAAAATTATAAATATGTGCATCGTACTAGCATTTCCATTAAACTACTTGCTAATATAATAATTGAAATAATTTCTGCCCCGTACAGAGAGAAGTTACGGAAACTTGGTTTAGTGGGCCAATTTTTCTTTTTTAAGATTTTATTTATTTATTCCTGAGAGACATAGAGAGAGAGAGGCAGAGACACAGGCAGAGGGAAAAGCAGGCTCCATGCAGGGAGCCCAATGTGGGACTCGATCCTTGGACTCTAGGATCACACCCTGGGCTAAATAAAGGCAGGCGCTAAACTGCTGAGCCACCCAGGGATTCATATATATATATATTTATGATAACTATCTCAGAACACTACTTGAAATGCATCAGCAATAACTGAGCTGTAATTAATTTTCAGACTTGTTTGGAATTTTTTGGCTTTAAAGTTTATTTCACATTTCACTTTTATGGCTTTTTTGCTTTCCCGAATAGAAACATTTCTGAAGAGGAGGGACTATGCCCTACACAGCTTTGCATTCCCAACACTTAGCAAGGTTCCCTGCATGTAAAGCCCGTTTGTTCTTTCATTCCATAATTACTTACTTGAAGCTTCCAACGTACCTGGCATTGTGCTGAGCTTAGTGATGGGTTATACACGACTGCGGCTGAATGAAGATAATTTCTTAAAATCTGGGGAACTATTGCAGGGCAAAGGAAACAGGATTATTTTAGCCTACTTTTCTTTTGAAATATCCATCCAAAATGATGTTTTTTTGTTTTTTCCACCTCCTCTAAACCATATTGCTGCCTTTAAATCTCTCTCACCAAAAGCTGAGATCTCCATTGTTGGGGAGGAAAAAAAACTATATATATATATATATATATATATATATATATATATACACACACACACACATATATATTAGACATGTGCACATGCATATATCTAATATGTATGTGTATGTTCATGTGTTTACACTTAGTGGGCCTATTTACCGATCTAACCAGGACATTTTTTGAGAACAAAAAAAGAGAAACAATAAAATTAATTAAAATTTTTTAATTCTTAGATATATTTATTTATTGAATGGACGTTTGATTATATTTGGTGGAGATATCGAATAGTTCTATTGAAATATTATTTTCCAATAATATAAGTTACATATATAAACACATAAATATATATTTATACACTAAATTTTATGGCTTTTTTATCAATTACATGAATGCTAAAAATGGCATAAGCAGCATACTCAGTACATATTCACATAGATTAATCAATTTCTTAGTGTATTTTTTTACTAGCACTACATACTGGTATTTTTCCAGAGAATGCACTTTTTTAAAATGTAGTTTTCCTTATTTTTAATCTGTTCATAAAAATTGCCTCAAATCTTCCTCAGATTTGAATAAATTTGAAATTATTGACACCATTAATGCTTCTCTGTATACCATGGTATATATTTTTTAAAGGTTTTATTTATTCATGAAAGACACAAAGAGAGAGGCAGAGACATAGACAGAGGGAGAAGCAGGCTCCATGCAGAGAGCCTGATGTGGGACTCGATCCCGGGACCGGGATCACATCCTGAGCCACCCAGGCATCCCTACCATGATGTTTTCAATTGAAAATTTTCTCTGTAAGTGCTGAGGTACCTAGTAAGTTCAAAGCAAACTCTAATAAATAAAATATATTCTCAATTTAAATGTCTTTTTATTGAAATGCACAGTTTTCAGCCCAAATCTTTCCATAGGAGTGTTCTTTTTTCAACCTCAGAGTAACATAATTCAACAAATACTTTTACAAGACAAAGCTCATCATATATATTTGCTTTATGTTTATTTTTATAGTTGCAACCAAATTTAGATACTGCAAAATTATGGGTCTTCTCATTTTTAATCCAGTTAGATACAAAATATAATTTTATTCACTGAAAAACAGAAGCTCTATGAAAAGATTCTCCTCACAAGTTTAAGTGCTCCAAAGCACCAAAGCACAATCACAATTTTTTTTTTACAATTACGAATTTGAAAACTAAGTCTTTTATAATGTCTGTGCCCTATAGTGAAGTACATTCAGTTCCTTTCTTTTTTTTTTTTAAAGATTTATTTATTTATTTATGATAGACAGAGAGAGAGAGAGGCAGAGACACAGGCAGAGGGAGAAGCAGGCTCCATGCCGGGAGCCCAATATGGGACTCGATCCCTGGACTCCAGGATCGCACCCTGGGCCAAAGGCAGGTGCTATTCTGCTGAGCTACCCAGGGATCCCCCATTCAGTTCCTTTCTTGATTGGTAGAGGTATACTTCAATATTTTCCTGTTTGCAACTTTTGCTTTCAATAATTACAATACCTAAAAACTGCAAAAGTCTACTATTTTAATTTTAGGGTTAATGATTTTAAGTGAAAATTCAAAGGATTCCTTTTAATCCTCTAGTGTAACTAGTGTCCATCACTCAGATTTGTGTACACTGTAATTTTTAAAATAAATATCAATGGCAGGCAGTCTTCCATATTATGCCACAAGTTTAAAGAACTCTGTTTACTTCACAAAGCATTCAGCCTACTTGCTCTATGTTCTCCTACAGGGTAACTCAGTCTCCATTTCAGCTACACCTTACCTGTAACATTCCATATTTACTCCTGATTCTCTGAAGTGGCAGCCTGGTGAGTTCATGCATGTCAAAGGCTGCAGCCACAGTAACAGCAGTAGGCCACAGCACACCTGACTGGTATACCAAATGCCTGGTAGGATCAACAAACTTGAAAGTTTCTCTATTACAAACACCAGGAGTTGGCTGTACCTAGCCTCCCATAGTCAAACTGTATTTTTTTCCCCAGCTGCTATCCTTCACACTACCCTTGAAAGGAAGGAGTTAGTTACTTTGCATCTGGAAAGAGTCCGGAAAAGAGTTATTGCTGGCAGTCTTTCAAATTTCCCCACAAATTTAAAGAACTCTGTTCACTGCTAATGCATCTCACACGCTATTAATATTAAACAAGACCATAGCAGAAGCTGCAAATAACTATGAAGTTCTACCAAACCCCTTCCAGATTATTGTAATACAGTTACTGCTCATAACAATGCTTTGTTTACACCAACATACACAAGTTATGTTAGTTAATTGGCCCTGATGTGGCCCTAGACTACAGAAGTCTTTGACATAGTAAGCATTATGATAGGAACATCCAGCTGTGGCTGTCTGCTTATATGCTCCTTTTAAAAGAAAGCTTATTTAAGCTTTACATTTTAAAAGTACTGTTGCCAGCTTTATTTGTTACTGTTCTTAAAAACAAGCCTAAAAGTAGTTTTTGCTTATAAAATGTGTAAGGTGTAGTCCCCTTTCCTTCAAACGATTAAACAAACTCCAAAATAAGATGTATTTTGCAGAGTTAAAGCTAACCCGAATAAAGACTCCCTAGCTGTGGTTACTGAGTAGCTGCTACAGTGCTCTTTGTATCCTACAGGCTCCTAGATGGAGCAAAAACTCTCAATAGACCCTAAAATTACACCTATAGTACACGTAAATCTGAAACTCGTATCTTTGCCCAGCTACCAAAGACAGCTAGGTGTTTAAAGTAGCAAATTAGAATCTGCTAACATATGTCCTTCCATTGGATTCTCATACTGCATTTCCCTACCTTTTTTTTTTTTTTTTTAAGATTTTATTTATCTATGAGAGACACAGAGAGAGAGACACACACACAGGCAGAGGGAGAAGCAGGCTCCATGCAGGGAGCCCGATGTGGGACTCGATCCTGAAACACCAGGATCACGCCCTGGGCTGAGGGTGGCGCTAAACTGCTGAACCACCTGGGCTGCCCTTCCCTACCTTTTCTAATATAGACTTATATATACTTTAAATGCCCAGTTCCAACTATGATGTCACCATCAGCCTTTTATCAAATCTCGTATCCGGATAAAGGTCATTTGTGTATTCTCTAAATCACATTTTAAATATCTAGAACAGCTGAAACTGACTTAGTAATAAATTATATTCCTAACTCCTGTGTCATATGGTCATATGTAAAAACAACAATAATTACATATAATTATAGTAATTTAAAATAATGCAAAATGTCATTTGTCAAGGTGGATTTCTCTAACTTTATTATGTCTATGTACTATGCATTCTTTGATAAAATTTCAGTGAAATATGAGACAGAATTAACCTCTTGATTTGCAGCACATAATTTGTTAACTTGATAGGCCCAAGGTTAATGACAGATATTTATTTATTGTCCTCAGTCTCTCTGCTTTTCTAGACACCATTCTTTTTTTTCTCCAAGCCTCTTGTTTGCTACACCAGTACACTGTGGCATCAGCAATCTCTGAGAGGTAGGTTGTGTTAATTTGGAAGATTAATATAATATACTAGAAAGCATAAAAATAAACTGACCAAAGAATGTGTGGGAGTAGTTCATCTTAGAAAACATTTTCCTAAGGTCACAAAGGCTCCTGTGAATCCCACGCTTCCCATCCCACACATGTTGCCAGGGAACTCATTTATATTTCACTGTGGTGATGGTGGAATCGGGAACAGTCATAATGTAGCATTGCCAAGAGACCTATGGAAGAATGGTTAACTTCTCAGAAAGTTTGTTTTGTTTTCTCTCCATTAAGCTAGATATTAAATGACCTCCATGGAGTAATTCGAAGTCTCCTTCCTAATCAGTTTTATCTAGGTGCCTGTGCTCTTCAGATAGCCTAATATATGATCATTCGTTTAGAGCATTCCTTTTATTTTCATTTCATTTTGATTAAGCCCCCTCTTTTTTTTTTTTTGAAAATTCCTCTGATGGAAAAATGTAACTGAAATCCCAAGTCTAGAACCAAATTGGTTGAGAAGTACCATAGGCTGAGTCTCTTGACTATGAATCACAGCATTCTATCAGAGATAATCGGTACACTAGAAACATAATGAAAATACCACCCAAAAGTTATTTTTTAAAAGGCACATCTATCGATTCCCACACTGGAAAAAGGAAGCACTGTTTTTATGCCTTTCTTTAAGCTATTAAGAATACCTGTCCTAGGTAGACTCCAAAGATACCCTCAATGAACCATGCTTACTGGAGTCTACACCCCTAAGCGTTGCCTCACATTGTATCTAGTCTGACCTGTACTTGTATTAACCAAAAGAATGAGGCAGAGTGACACTATCCTGTCTCCTAACCTTGATTTGAAGAGAACGGGTAGCTTCTGTGTCATGTCTTGGAATGGTCACCTTTGGAAACCACCATTAAAGAAGTCTGGCTACTTTGCTGGTGTGGAGAGACCACACCAGGAGGCCACGTGGAGAGGCCCTGAGACCACCTGGAGGAGTGGAGAGACCCACTCAGCCCATCATCCCAGTTAGGCCTTCTGATGACTCCACCCCAGCCATCATTTACTACAATTTCATAAAGAACCCCAAATAGGCCAAGATCTGTCTAGCAAGATTTGTCCAGCTGAGCCCAGTGGGACTACAAACTATAAGTGATTATAGTCAACATGATTGCTATTTAAGCATCTAAGTTGCAAAATGATTTGTCATATTGTAATAAATAACTAAAATGTTATATGATAGAAATAAATCTAGTATTTCACAAATACTACATATAATTTCTCCTGTCCCTCTTTTCACCCAGTGTCTTAGGCTATTTAAATAGCTCTGGGGATCTGAAACAATATACCTTTATTTATACCATCCTACTTTTCTGTAGTATATGCACAATCCATTTGGGAAATAAATAGGAAAAATGAGACAGAAGTGAACTCTTTAAGATCATATAGACTGAATGAGGACTTATATTTATTTCCAAGTGTTTTTTCTCTCCACTGCATATTCCTTATTACATTAGAAACCTTTATTCAACAAAGATGTTTCTGACTTTAGCCTACTGGATACCCACATGATATTTCCAGATATACAAAAACATCAGGTTCTAGCAAACTCCTTACTAATAAATGAAAACCTGAAGCAGGTTTACTCAATTTACTACCGAAGTTTTATATATAACTAGGATGATATGTTGGGGACAGCAGGGGGATATATAAATCAGAAGTAAATTATTTCAACAATGTTGATTTAAGTTCTGAATGTTTGTAGCTACTTCAAAATTAAAAAAAAAATAGTTTAGCATTAACCTTAAGTAGGAGGTTTTGATTTTTTTCCATAGAAGATTTTGTATATTTGCTCTTAATATACTATTAAGAAACTTAACAAATAAAAGATAAATCTAATTTTTGAACGATTTAGGTGAGCAAGCTCATTAATAACTTATTCAAAATCTCATTTTTTTTACTAGAATATTTAACATGGAGGTAAACTAGTTTACCCTAGGATCATATCATCATATAAATTCCATCAAATTTATTGTTATAATCTCAAAAAGAGAAAACTAGACATTTTTCAATCAAATCAGATAAATTAAGACCCCAGGTAAGATGGAAAAGGAAGTAATCAACTTCATACTTGGAGAGATACACTTTGAAAAAGAGAACTAATTTCTTTTTTCTAAAAAACTATGAAGAACAAAAAGGGGATACAGTTTGAGGAGATTTTGCGAGGGAAGATATCTAAGAAACAATGAACATTACTTGCAGGAAATCACCATTGTTGGAACCGTAGGAGGTTTGTAGCTTTAAGAAAGTATAGCTTTGGTCTGCATAGGCTGTGTGCTGTACAAGTGCAGATGACACCATTCAGATGGACTCTCATGTGTTTCACATAAATCAGAGTGCTTGAAGATAGTGAGTGCAGTTAGAGATCATATTTGAGCATCTATGACAAACAACATCCAATGGTTTGATACATAGGACTTATTTCTTTTAGTAATAAAAAGCCAGATGGCATGGCTCATACAGTACCTCCAGAGTGCCATCAGGAATCACCCTTCTAGCCTCTTCTTTCTCCTCTACCATCCTAAGTATATATCTTTCATTTTCATTGTCACATCATGCTGGGATGACCAACTTATCCCAGCTTTAAAACTGAAAGTCACATATCTAAGAAACCTCCTTAGTCCTAGTAAACCAGGACAGCTAGTCACCTTACATGGTGCCAACATGGCATTCTGCCTCTAGTTTCTCATGTTCTTTCCTCATATCCTTCTCATATCTTGGAGACAAGAAGATGAGGATAAGTAGAGAATGAGGGGTGCATAGAACCTATGTCAGGAGAGTAAAACTTCTAATAATTCTCAGCACACATCTAAGTTACCAGAACTACCAAGATAAGCTGGGAAATGGATTATATTAGCTAGACACATTGCTACCCTGAAAAAAATCAGGTTTCCATTTGTAAGGAGAAACAGAAAGAAACCTAGGAAGACAGTTAGCAGTATGTGCATAATTTTGCCACTTTTTCTAGAAGTAGTCAGCATCTCTAGGATAAGAATAGAGAAGGCAAACAAGGGGGCAAACCCGAGCTGGAGATTGTCAAAGAAAGAATTTCAGAAGGATAAGGAAACACATTATTTTGGGGTACGTATATCATTATTGAAATGGCTCATCATACAATTCATACTGAGGGAAAAGTTCAATAAAACTAGGAAGGGTATCACCCACAGAGAAAAATGATAGAGGAATTAGAAACTTAGAATGAAATATTAAGATTCCTTTTCAATCCTGGGGGAGATACCTCGTGTGAGAAAGTCTATTATTTCTTTCATTTTATTGGTATTAGATTGTTTACCTTCATATATTCATAATAATATTCATAATATTCACCAAGTAGTTCTGTTTTATTTATTTTAACACTAAACTTTAGGGAGAAATTTTTATTTAGATTTGTCTTAAAATTTTAACATTTTTTTAAATTTTTTATTTATTTATGATAGTCACACACAGAGAGAGAGAGAGAGAGGCAGAGACACAGGCGGAGGGAGAAGCAGGCTCCATGCACCGGGAGCCCGACGTGGGATTCGATCCCGGGTTTCCAGGATTGCGCCCTGGGCCAAAGGCAAGCGCTAAACCGCTGCGCCACCCAGGGATCCCAACATTTTTGTTAATATCAATAATAAACCAATAAACACATTGACAATGAAAACCTAATAGAAAAATAGGTAGTGAGTTAACGAAGGATTTAAAAAAAATATTTTAATGAAAATGTGTGTGCAAAGTTTTTTAATGTCACATAACAACTGAATAAATCATTGAATGAAGAGCACACCAGGGGTGTCTGGGTGGTGCAGTTGGTGGAGCACCCAACTCTTGATTTTTGGCTCATGATCTCTGAGTCGTGAGACTGAGCTCCCTTTGTGATCCTTGCACAGTCTGCTTAAGACTCTCTTTCCCTAAGGGAAAACTTTTCCCTAAGGGAAAAGTTCCCTAAGGGGAACTCCCTTACACTGTTGGTAGGAATGCAAGCTGGTGCAGCCACTCTGGGAAACAGTATGGAGGTTTCTCAAGGAGTCAAAAATAGAGCTACCCTATGACCCAGCGATTGCACTACAAGGTATTTATCCAAAAGATATATATGTACATATATGTGTGTATATATATGTATATATATATAAATACATACATACATGCGTGTGTGTGCTTGCACACAATGGAATATTACTCAGTCATCAAAAATGAAATCTTGCCATTTGCAAGGACGTGGATAGAACTAGAGTGTATTATGCTAAGCAAAATAAGTCAACTAGAGAAAGATAATTATCATATGATTTCCCTCATATGTGGAATTTAAGAAAAAAAAACAGGATCATAGGGGAAGGGAGGAAAAAATAAAATAAGAAGGAGTCAGAGGTGAGAAAAACCATAAAAGACCCTTTTTAAAATAGATTATATTTATTTATTAGAGACAGAGACAGAGACAGAGACGAAGAGAGGGAGAGAGAGGCAGGCTCTATGCAGGGAGCCTGAGTGGGACTCAATCCTGGATCTCCAGGATCATGCTCTGGGCTGAAGGCGGCGCTAAACCACTAAGCCACCAGGGTTGCCTGAAGACTCTAACTATAGGTAACAAACTAAGGTCTCTGGAGGGGAGGTAGACTGGGGAAGGGGTAACTGGGTGATGGACATTAAGAGGGGCACATGATATAAAGAGCATGGGGTATAATATGCAACCAATGAATCATTGAACTCTATCTGAAACTAATGATATGCTATAAGTTAATTCATTGAATTTAAATTAAAAAAAAAAAGACTCTCTCTTCCAGTCTTTCTACCCCTTCCCCAGCTCATGCTCGCTCTCTCTCTTTCTCTCTCTCTCTCTCAAATAAATAAATATATCTTTTTTAAAAAGAAAAGCAACACCATTTATTTTAAATCATAAACAACCACTGAATTGAGATCACTTTCTGTTTAAATTAAACCACATTAAAATTCATATCCTATGCATTTATTCAGATGGGAAATACATAGGGCAAAGAAGATTTAGAATAGGTGATAGAGATAAGTAACTACTTTTAAGGCAAGACACAGTGAACATAAAATGATCTATTTCTTAGAGGCAGACTCCTCCTCCATGACAGCTTTTAAACGTTCCAATTGGAGATTCCATATATTTGCATAGAAAAGGTCAAGAAATTCCACTGACACTATTGTAAGAATTGGGAATGAAGAAACTAAGACGATAAGCTTATGAGGCAGCTAAAGAAAGCAGTTGCCGATCAATGTGCAGTAGCTGTGTCCTGGTTGACAATCTCCTGAGGCACGCAATTCTTGTACTTCTCCTTCTAGAGCACAAGACTTCCCAGACTTGTGCTCTATTTCCTATAATGGCATAGGTCAATTTTACCCCAAAGTCTTTCTTACTTCTCTAAGCTAAGGAGGAAAAATCAAGAAAAAGCAAAAATCAGACAGTAAAAGAACAGAGCAAATATAACCTGCAAAAGTGGCTGCCTAACTGAGAAACTGAATATGGTTTAGGCCTGTGAGCTCTTGTACTGATAAAAAGATCTGGAAATTTTGACTACCTCACAGTAAACTTTTATTTATTTTACTTATTTTTTTATTTTTTAAAAAGATTCTATTTATTCACTCATGAGAGACACACACACTCACACAGAGAGAGAGAGAGAGAGAGAGACAGAGACACAAGCAGAGGGAGAAGCAGGCTCCGTGCAGGGAGCCCAATGTGGGACTCGATCTCGTGTCTCCAGGATCACGCCCTGGACTGAAGATGGCACTAAACCGCTGAGCCACCGGGGCTGCCCTAAACATTTATATTTAATAAAATTATTTCAAAAGTATTTTCTAAAATTACAAAAGCATTGTAAAATAATACATTTTTCTGAAATCAGTATGGTCTCCTTTTGACTTAAAGAGTAGACGAAAAGTAGCATCAAAATGCTGATAAAGAGGCTCCAGGGGCAGCTGGGTGGCTCAGTGGTTGAATGTCTGCCTTTGGCTCAGGGTGTGATCCTGAGGTCCTGGAATCGAGTCCCACATCGGGCTCCCTACAAGGAGCCTGCTCTCCCTCTGCATCTCTCTCTGTGTCTCTCATGAATAAATAAATAAAATCTTAAAAAAAAAAAAAGTCTCCATTTTTGGCACATTTGTCAAGATGGCTCTGTAGTAAAGGAAAAAGTATATGAAGGAAAACTTGCTATTTGCCTCTAATCCAGCTTTTGGAGGCATATTAGATTTTTGGTGGATCAGTTATCTATTGCTACATCACATATTATAACCTAAAGCTTGGTGGCTTAGGACAATACTTTAAATATTTCACATTCTTTGTGGATTGACTGGGTGGTTCTGCTGGTCTTACCCAGGATCTCTAATGTAGTTGTATTCAGCTGGTTTCACTCCCATGTTTGGGTCACCAGCTGGGTCGGCTGCAAAGAATGAGGTGGCTGGGCTTTCTTCCCACGGCTTTTTCACAGCAAGGTGGTCTCAGAATTCCATGTGAGCTAAGGCAGAACCTGGGAAGTCTCTTGAGGCTGTGGTCTGGAACTCACACTATGTCCCTTCCACCATGTTTTATAGGTCAAAGCAATTTAGGAGGGCAGATCAGATTCAAGGGGTGGAAAAACAGACATGCAGAATATTAGTGTTAGCATTTTTAGGTACTACAAATAGAAAAGTTTGAGAATTTGACAAATAATTTAAACTCTCCACCAGGAAAAAAAAAAAAAGGTAAATGTGCACAAAGTCTGTGTTAATTTTAAAGCAAAAATAGCCTTTCACATCATGGGACTCCAGGTTGAGTCCCCGATTTAAACAGCTCTTCCTAACTTCAATGTGCAACGTAACATGAATAAACAGGAATACAGTTAAAAAGATTTGCAAAAGATTAAAAAAATATATGGCCATCTGCACTGACATTTTTCTCAGAGTTAGATTCTATATTCTATATTAAAATTTATGTTTTTACTTAACAGGACTTTGAAGAGTTAAGGCACAGAATACTTACATCATAGTTGAACAGAGACTCATAATTTCCTTGACTATGGATGAAATGATTACTAATATAAATTAATACATAACAAAAGATAATTTCTCCTTTCTAGTTCTTTAAAAATCTTTTGACTTTAATCAACTTGTCACTCTGTCTCTGATTAAATTCTTTTAATTTAAGAAGTCTAAAAGCACCCTATTTTTATCTTCTTTAGTTACTGGTTGTTGAAAGATCTCTCAAACAGGAAAGTGAAGTAGAGTTTTTGCATAATTTTGATTAATAATGAAAAACTTATATAAGTGTATGTTGGAACACACATCAACATAACATTTTTCAAAAATAATTTCATTTTTAATTACTGACATTAGAAATGCCTTCTGAAGACATAGTTCTTATGTAATATAATCTTTGTGATATAAACAAGTATTATGACACATGGTGGTTTAAGTTGGCTAAATCCCAATTAAAATAAAGACTATTTTATTTTAGTACTTTTATTTATTTATATACATTTATTATTTGCTCCCGGAAGAATTTAAAAATGTCACATAAGTAAGTGCCTGGCGTTTCAGTCTATAATCTTCAATTGATAAGATAAAAGCAAGACTTTCAGATATGTACACAGGTTACATAAAGGAAACCCTTACATGGTTCCTGAAATTTGAGAGGGGACAAGGTACTGCCATTTGATAACAAGAGGTAGAGGCTGGAAAGAGGAAAATACCTTCATCAAGATATGCTCTCAGACCAAAAAATAAAAAGAAATTAAAAAAAAAAAAAAGATATGCTCTCAGACCAAGGCAGAAAAAATTATTGAAGACTTCATTGTGGGGAGTTTACATTAAAACCAAAGTCCACAAAGTATACATTAAGTGAAAAATCTACAGTTCAAACCTCACAGTTGGACTAAACCGAACTATAAGTGATGATTTTTAGAATTTTTTTTTTTTATATATACACAGAGATCCAAGGCTGGAGAAGGATTTGATACACCATTGGTGACTTTGAAGATGGAAGAGGGGCTATGTGCAGGACAGGATAGTCCCGCAAGGAGCTCGGAGTAACCCTGACTAACTGCCAACTAAGAAATGGCGATCTCAGGTCTACAGCTGCAAGGAACAAAATTCTACCTATAGTGAGAATAAGCCTGGAAGAAAAAGTTGAACTCCAGATGAAAATGCAGCTACTTGACTCCTTTAGTTAAGCTTTGAATACTTGGAACCCACACAAGCCTGCCTAGACTTCTGATGTACAGAAACTGTGAGATATTAAGTGTGTGTTGTTTTAAGCTCCCAAATTTGGGATCATTTATTCTCTAGCAATAGAAAATTAATGCTGATGTTGGTGTCCATGATGCTACCAGAGCAAATGCCCATAAGTGTACAAGTGGTTTTGGAATTGGTGGGGGGGGGGGGGGGGGCGGACTGAGATTGAGAAACATGATAGGAAAAGCCTCGATTGCTTTGAGAAGACGGTTAGTAGAAATATGGACACTAACCATGCTGCTGTTGGGGGCACCTGGGTGGCTCAGTTGATTAAGCATCTGCCTTCTGCTCAGGTCATGATCCTGGGGTCCTGGGATCCAGCCCAAGCCCTGAGGTGGGTAGAGCTCCCTGCTCAGAGGAGGATCTGCTTCTCCCTCTCCCTCTGCCCTTCCCCCCTGCTTGTATGTGCACACACACTCTCTTTCTCTAAAATAAATAAATGAAATCTTTAAATAAAATGCTGCTGCAGATTCAGCAGGAAGTGAGGAACTTGCTACTGAACCCTGGAGAAAGGTAGATCCTTGCTATGTAGTAGTGGAAAATTTAGAAAAGTGGTTTCCTGCTGTTACAAAGAAAGCAGAACTTGTAAATAATAAACTTGGATATTAAATTGAGGAGATCGCTAAGCAAAGTGTTTAAGGTGAGGCCTGGTTCCTTCTTTCCTCTTATAATAAAACAGAAGAGGAAAGAAAGAAATTGAAGGAAGGACTGTTAACCAAAAAGGAAGCAGGACATGTGGATTTGGGAAATTATCAGCCTATATAGATGGCAAAAGATGCTAAAATTAAGAGATTACTCCTGAAGGTGTGGCACAAGTAAAAGGTGCGGGTGTGTCTATACAACATTTTGCTGTCACTCTGGAAAGATCAAAAGGTCAGAGTGTTCAATCACCAGAGATTAAAGGTGTGCCCCAGAGATCTCAATCAGACCTGAAGCCTCTCTGAGAAGCTTATTGGCAATGTCTCTTAGCCATCTCAGCTCAAGCCAAAAATAGAAAATGAATTATCTCAGGAAAAAATCTATGAGTGAGCCCTTTGCCTAATGGAGTGAACCCCCCAGAAATCCACGTAAAGCCACAAGGTACTTGGGAATATTTTACTAGCAGGAGCCCTGCCAGCTGGGACTGAAAGGGCAGAAAGAATATGAAATAAAAGGAGACTCTCCACATACCCAAATTCTCCAGGTAGATAGCAGGGTCTGATAATCCTAGTCAGCTACAAACAGGATCTCCCTTTCAGGAGAAAGGAGAGATGACTCAGAGCTGAGATCCCAGAAGGCAGAGGTGAAAGTCACAGAGAATATCCTTAAACCTTGAAACCTAATGGGGCCTTACCAGCTGGATTTAGAACGAACTCCATCTTCCTTGCTTTGGAGCCGGACTGTTTAAAACTGTATTCATTTTCTATTGCAGTGTAACACATCACCACAAACGGAGTGACTTAAAACAACGCAAATTGATTGTCCCTCAGTTCTCCAGGTCAGAGTTTACTATGGCTCATCCAGCTTCTCAGCATCTCACAAGGACAAAATCAGTATGTCAGCCAGGCTGGACTCCTGTGTTGGGGTTCAGAGGAAGAATCTGGCTTTAAGTTCATTCAGGTTGTTGGCTGAGTTCAGTTCCCTGTAGTCCCCAGTTTCCTTGCTGGCTATTGGCTGGGGCCCAGGCTTATCTCCTACGGCCCACCTACCTACCTTTGTGCATGCCCCCCCACCCCACTTTCTTCAAAGCCAGCAAAGGTACACTGAATCCTCCTTCTGCTTGAACACCTCTGACTTTCTCTTCTCAATTTCAAACTTTGTTCTGGTATTTGAGTGTATGAACCCATTTTAATTGTAAGCGGTAAGAAGCCCGCAGTATCTCAGCAATACACATAAAATGGGTGTCCTTGGTTAAAGTCAGAAACACAAGTCAGGGGATCCCTGGGTGGCTCAGCAGTTTAGCGCCTGCCTTTGGCCCAGGGTGTGATCCTGGAGACCTGGGATCGAGTCCCACATCGGGCTTCCTGCATGGAGCCTGCTTCTCCCTCTGCCTCTCTCTCTCTGTCTCTCTGTCGCTCTCTCTCTCTCTCTGTATATCATGAATAAATAAAAAATCTTTAAAAAAAAAAAAAAGAAACACAAGTCAGTGTCTCTGCTGGAACCACCCTTTGATTTTCTAAGTGTCCATTTCTACAGCCACACCCTCTCCATGCTGCCAATACTGAATGTTAACTGAAGAATATTGATGAAATAAAATGACAAATAGTAAGTAGCACTCTATTTTAATGGCCATTGGGATAAAACTCTATTGGATTCTCTGAGGAAGCAAGCCGATCAGAACAGTAAACTTAGAAATCCAGGTATCAGGTTTCTGATTCTACTCTTCAGTGCATAAATCAAGTTATTAGGTTCATTTTTCACCATAGGATTTTTTTTTTCCTAATAAAAGTTTTAAAAATACTACTAAACAAATGGAAAGCCACGTATTATTATTATTCATTCTGTGGCACTGCTACTACTGCTGTGGTTGTCTCTGATAAAATAGTTGTTTCCACCTATTTTAGAGAAAGAGAGATCTGGCTCTTACATCTGTCTTATGATTCCTTTACCATACATATCAAATATACACTACGTGTAATTCC
This sequence comes from Canis lupus baileyi, assembly GCF_048164855.1. Classification (NCBI taxonomy): domain Eukaryota; kingdom Metazoa; phylum Chordata; class Mammalia; order Carnivora; family Canidae; genus Canis; species Canis lupus. The sequence continues at coordinate 17,744,871 of NC_132857.1, read as the reverse complement.
CCAGACATACTGTTTGTTCTTTTGTGCCTCCTGACCTTGATACTCTAAACTGACTTGCAATTTTGTCATTTTTTTTCACCTGCACTTTTCATCCTTTAGAAATCAGATCACTAAACCTTTAATACTTCACTTAATACTTTGTGCTCTTCCATGTGCCTTTTGCAGATAGAATGGTGTTCCCTCCAAAATTCATGTATTGAAGTCTTCATCCTCTATGTCACTCTACCTGGAGGCAGGGCCTTCAAGGAAATAATTAAAATTAAATGAGGTCAGAAGGGTGAGGTTTTTTTTTTTTTTTTTTTAAGATTTTATTTATTCATTCATGAGAGACACAGAGAGAGGGAAAGGCAGAGACACAGGCAGAGGGAGAACCAGGCTCCTTGCAGGGAGCCTGACATAGGACTCGATCCCTGGTCTTCAGGATCACGCCCTGGGCTGAAGGCAGTGCTAAACCGCTAAGCCACCCAGGCTGCCTGAAGGGTAGGGTCTTAATCCAAGAGAATCGGTGTTTTACAAGGAGAGGAAGAGACACCACGGATGTATACAAACAGAAGAAAGGCTGTGTAAAGAAACAACAAAGAGGTAGTCATTTGCTAGTCGAGGAAAGTGAGCTCACCTGAAACCAACCCTGTCAGCACCCTGACCTTGGATTTCCAGTCTCCACAACTGTGAGGACATAAAATTCTGTTGTTTAAGCCTCCCAGGCTATGGTGTTCTGTTAAAGTTGCCCTGGCGGGGTGATACAGTGCCTTTGTAGTTCCCCATGCATAGCTCTTAAGGTGTTGTTGTTGCTTTTTTTCCAATAGTAAAGCCCAAACTGAACACTAACAGTAATATCCACCTATAAGCATAACTAGAAATATGAAGGTTGATTGCTGGCTTCCATCCTTAACTTCCAACTTCCAGAAACATTGGGCCAAGTTTAACGTTTCCAGTGTCTTAACTGCCGTTTTCTCTGAAACTTCTTATCATTTGACTTTTACCTTTACAACCCTGCCAAAATAGTTTTCAGTTATGTCATCAATGACCTTCTAAGGAGCCACTCCTCCTCATTTAATCAATCTTACTGTGTCAAAACAACACTGTTGAGCATGCCATTGTTTCCAAGTCACAGTTCTGTTGTTTTTCTCATAAACCTTTGACTATCGCTTCCTGTCTTCTTTTGTGCATTTCTTTTCATCCATGTTTACCTTAAATAAGGATATTCCACGTGGTTCTAGTCACTGTCCTCTTTTTTCTTTCCAAATTCTCATTCCGGACTTCAACTTCTGCTGTTGTCTGTATTTGAAGGGATCTCCCAAATAGACCTGCCTGGTCCAGCTACTCTGTACTGTGCTCTCTACTGCATATTTCCATTTGGATTTCACACAGGCTTTTAAACTCATTATGCTCAAAATTGAATGCCAATGATAATTTTAAAATAAAGGAAATTGTGCACTGAGAAAATAAAAGGGAGATAATGTAAATCTTGGAGTTGGAGTAAATATTTTTCCAGTGCAAACTTGCTAGAGATAAGAAAGCTAACGCAAAATACAGCAAGGCTTCAAGTCTGTATTTCTGAAAGAAAAGCAGAAGGGTTGGATGATTATCAGTTAAGGTGGCCTCTAGATTTTTGTATGCTCTTGTTTTCAAGGGCAGAACTAAAGCTATAAAAACCTGCATTATGCAGACAGATCCCAGAAACATCTTTAGATGTTCTGAAGTAAATAAAATATAAGTTGTTAATATCAGTTGCTATATCAGTCGTATATTTTTTCCTTCTAAAACATTTGTCAGTTCTTAATTTTTTTGTCTCAAGATAACCTTCACATTTTAACAATTTTTGAAGAAGCTACAGAACTGTGTTTATGTAGATTGTATCTATTGATGTTTACTATATTTGGAATTAAAGCAAAACTATAAATATATTTAAATAACCATAAGCCTATTTCATACCAATATACATAAATTTATAAAAAAATAATTATATCCTCCAAAACAAAAAAGATTATGTGAGAAAAGATCAATGTTCTACATTTTGCAAATGTCTTTAATGTCTGGCTTAATAAAAGATAGCTGGAATCTCCTGTCTCCCTGTGCATGTACTCTGTTTTGATATGCAATTTTGATTGAAGTATGTAAAAAAAAAAAATCTAGACTCCCACAAATAGATAATTGGAAAGAGTATTTTAATAGCCTTTCAGAAAATGTATAATATTCTCTTTTATATTACACCAAAACTTGTCAAGTGGTGATGTCTTAAAGCTTTAAAGCTTTAGCTTCAGTGTGGAATCTGAATCCATACCAATGAACTTTTCATACTATATTACAAAAAATTTAATTGGTCTCTTAGTCTGCTGGGCTGCTTTAACCATAGTATAGAATGCCATAGTCTGAGTTGCTTCAACAGAAGTTTAGGGTATTTATAGTGTTTCTGAACTCTGTCCTACAAGTTTCTCTGGGTCTATTTGAATAGAGAAAATGTGGGGAGAAGAGTGCACAATGTGTGGCACAGTGCCAACCCCCCCCCCCCCACTGCACCCCAGCTTCCCTCGGGGCCAGAAATTGCAGTGGTAGCAAGTAGGGGAATAAGAATTACCCCTGGTAATGATGGTGCCTAGCCAGGACTGGCCATCACCATTGCTGTGTTCCTTTGTTTTCTCCTGCTAGCCATCCCAGCCTCTCATTGTACATTCAATTTTTGTTTCTGTGGTTTTTATTTTTTATAAAATGAAATAAAATCTAAATAGTGGTTTTTAAAAAAACCCACTACAAATACCTTGAAGAGCAACAGAAATTTATTTCTTATATTTCTGAAGTCTGGGAAGTCCAAGTTTCAAAATACTGGCAGATTTGGTGTCTGGGGAAAGCCCAGTTTCTGGTTCATAGACAGCAATCTCTTTGGTATCCTCACATGGCGTAAGTGGCACCTAAGTCCCATAGAGATGACCTAAGCATCTTACAAGGGCTCCAGTCCAATTACCAACACATTAAAGTTCCAACATATGAATTTAGAGGGATACAAATTTTCAGTCTATAACAACTAGTCTATCTTGAACTTTCCTTTTTTATCTTGAACTTTCAATTTACTTTTACCCATGCATGAATTTGTAACACCATACATTGGTCATTTGAAAAATATTAATTCACAGAGTTATGCAAATGCAAATACATTTCATTATACAATGTCAAAAAATTCCACATTTGTTCATATCACCACAAATTCAATCAGAAAAAAGTTAATCAAGTTCACAGAGATGCAAGCTAATATTTCACAATTTTAATTTCAGCTCAAAAGCATAAATTTGGTCATTGGCCATAAAAACTATCACTGGTATTTTATTTTATTTTTGTATTAATTTTTTTGGTAAAGATTTTATTTATTTAGTCATGAGAGACACAGAGAGAGAAAGAGAGGCAGAGACACAGGCAGAGGGAGAAGCAGGCTCCATGCAGGGAGCCCAACGTGGGACTCGATCCCGGGTCTCCAGGATCAGGCCCTGGGCTGAAGGCTGCACTAAACACAGGCTGCCGTGTCAGTTGTTCTTTCAATTAAAAATAATGTTTTGTGACAAAAAAAAAGTGGCCAGTTTAACTCAGAATTCACATCACACACAAGTGCTTTTCATCAAAAATGCAACAACTGCTAGCATTCCCCATTTGAATCATATCAAGGTGCCAGCAGTTTTACTCACTATTGCGTTTGTACCTGTCAATGCAAATGTCAACACAGTGAAAAAGGTAAAAGATTTTTTAAAAAATATTTTTATTTATTCATGAGAGACACAGACAGAGTCAGAAACATAGGCAGAGGGAGAGGCAGGCTCCCTGCAAGGAGCCCGATGTGGGACTTGATTCTGGTTCCCAGGATCACTCCCTGAGCCAAAGGCAGATGCTCAACCGCTGAGCTACCCTGGTATCCCAAAGGTAAAAGATTTTCAGCATTTTTATGAAAGGAATTTTGACCTCGAGGATCCCCTGAAAGGGCTTTAGGGACCCTTAGTGGTCTAAAGATCACATTTGAGAAGAGCTGATTTACATTACTCTAAAGACCGGATTATAGTAGAAAATAGGAAGAGAGATCACATTTATTATGTTTTTCTTTAAACTGGCTTCTCTGTCCATATTCTCTGTCTTGTTTAGTGGCACCTCTTACAGTGAAGGTCCTGGTAGGCAAAAGGATGGCATCCTCACATTGAGTGTTGTGAAGATCATCTTAAATATGCTATATAGAAATGTGTAAGCAAGGTTTGTAGAAACAAAGAAAGGACAGTGCCATGCCCTGAGGTTAGCCACAGCAGAAAGTGTTAGCACCCAAGGCCTGAAGGGACAAGTGGGGAGAGGAATTACTGGAAACTGGGGGGAGTGGCACAGAAAGAGCGCTGCCTGAAGCTGGCCTTCAGTTAGAGGGCAGGGCCAACCTGTGGTGAACCCTCAGGAGAAGAATGAGAAGAGTATCTTGACCTCCCACCCCTGCCTTCTCCCACCTTCTGCCTAACTCAAAGTGAAACCAGAGGGCCAGAGTGGAATCCACACAGTTAGCCTCTGGGCACAAGTCTAGTGACTCCTGGAGAGTAGCTTGCAAAGGGAAGAAGGAAGACATCCAGGGACCTAAATGGATCTTGATTTGGCATTTTGCACCTCCTTCATTAAACCTATAATTTGAGCATTCACTGGACCTGCTATTCGGACATGGCTGCTGTGAACATTGGGCGACAGGTGTCCTGATATTTCACTACATCTGTATCCTTGGGTAAATCCCCAGCAGTGCAATTGCAGGATTGTAGGGTAGCTCTATTCTTAACTCTTTGAGGAACCTCCGCACTTTTCCAGAGTGCCTATATCAGCTTGCATCCCCATCAAAGTGCAAGAAGGCTCCCCTTTCTCCACATCCTCTCCAACACTTGTTGTTTCCCGTCTTGTTAACTTTAGCCATTCTCATTGGTGTAAAGTGGTATCTTATTGTGGTTTTGATCTCCAGAGTTTTCTTGTACCCAGTGTTGTGTGAGCAAAAATCAATTGTTTCTTATATACCTCCAAAGAGCTCATAAGCACCTTAGAGAACTGGTTTTCTAGATTAGGGTTTAAGTAAGATTAAAAACGAAAAAGCAGAGGCTTGTGTGGACTAATAACTAGAGATCAAGGGGAATATGAGCATTATAGCAGAGACCAGTGTGACTGGAGGAGAACAACCATTAATCTGACTGTCCACTTTCTACTCCCCACTGCTTCTTCCTTCACTGTATCTGAGTGATCTCTTAGAACACTGAGATAATTCTAAGAGATCAGAGGAAGAGTGAACTATGAATAGACTGAGGAAACCCTGAATTGACTAAGGGAATTCCAAAGTTTTAGCGAGGCTATTCTAAATTGACTGATTCTCTGATTAAATTTCTGTTATCAAGCAGAATGGGAGTCACAGTAGAAATAGGTTCAATTATAGGAAAAGGAAAATCACATGCACATTGTATTGAAGACTAAGATTTTTTTATATGCTGAAAATGCCCTATATATGCCCTACTAAAATGGGACTTATAACACTTTGGTTCATTTATTTGTTTGCAAATATGTCTTTCTCACCTGAATTGTAAACATTTGAAAGAAAGGAAAACATTTTTGTTCATTTTACTATTACCAATGCCTGCACATTATCTGCCCACAATGGTTCTTCAAGGTGTGTAGAAATATCAGAAAATCATTGATTCTTTCATAAATACAAGTATCAAAGTATTAAAATAGTATAAAAATATATTTATTTCCTTTATTTATTCATTTCTCTCTTCCTTTTTGATTGTACTGCTACCATGAAGAAAGAGAAAGTGAAAGAATAGAAGGAAGCAATTATATCTTAATAATACAAAGATTGGATTACAATCTTCAGTATCCACATATACATATTGAAAGTAGACAGTGAAACTTTGGCTATCTTTATGAGTGGCTATCTTTAAAGTGGGTATTAGCCTTTGAGAGTTAATTAACAGAAACATAAATTGACTCCACATAAATGAAAAAGAAAAAAGATAATTACAAGTGTAGTTAGATCCTTTCATGCTATTATGAGTGAGTCAGCAGAAAAGCACCTTGCTCTCATTTCCATTATTTATATATCTTAACATTTTTGAGTACAAAAATAGAATAAATGCCAAATAGTATGAGATAGGAAAGAGCGATTACATATATGCACTTAATTATGAAATTTCCCTACAGCATTTTACTTATCTTTTATGTGGACTGAGAAGTAAAAGACATAAGTTATAATGTACAGGCACTTAGTAATGTGTATTTGCGTGTGTGGGCCTGCACAGGGGTAGAAGCGAATATGTGCACATGTGCATGCCTGTATACATATACAAATAACAAATCTCTTAAAGTTTAAATTTCAAACTTCTTAAACTTTAAATTCAAAACTATGAATTTATAGAACCTGAAATCAATCAGTTATCCAACAACATTCCTTTGTCTACTCTTAATTCTATTAAATTTTGTGGGAGAATAAAATATTAATTGAAAACATACTGTTTAATTTAAAACAGATTATCCTGTAACTGGAAAAGGAAAACACATACTGATAAAATAATAAAAGAATATTGATAGAATATGTCATGAAATAATGTCACCCTCGTATTGAAGACTGTTCTATGAGTTGCAGGTTAAAATCAAACAAAATGCCTTACCACCAGTTGCATTCAATTTAACCTTATACATTTAATATGATCATAGCAGGTTATTAAGAGTAAACATTAGGTCAATCTCTGAAATATTTCAAATGTACATAATGAAGGACTTTTTTACTTTAATAAATACACTTATTTTTCATGGCATTTAATAGAATTATAGTCCTACATTGCTTTCAGTGTAATGATATTTATAAGATAAATCATTTTGAATTAAACCTATGTGCTATTAACAAATCACATCAAATGGGAAAAATTGTGTTTATACTAAACACCGCAATGACACACAGAGCTTACTATAAAAAGGTAGCACTGGATGGCTGTATCTTCTATCATGTACCCCCCACCATCCACCCATAAGACTTCAGGTGACTGGACCAGGAATGAGCAGCTAACCCAAGTAAGGAAATTTATAGATTGGCCAGAAAGGCTAAAGGTATACAAGACTGAAAAGCTCCACAAAAACTGGGTGAATTGGGCCAAGAGTACTGTATATCCTGGAGCAGATATCAAAATCTACAGAGAGGGCACCTGGGTAGCTGAGTGGTTGAGCATCTGCCTTTGGCTCTGTCATGATCCTGGGGTCCTGGGATCCAGTCCCGCATTAGGCTCCCCCTGGGAAGCCTGGAGTCCCGGGATCGAGTCCAACATTGGTCTCCCTGCAAAGAGGCTGCTTCTCCCTCTGCCTATGTCTCTGCCTCTCTCTCTCTCTCTCTCTCTGTGTCTCTCATGAATAAATAAATAAAATCTTAAAAAAAAAAAAGATCTACAGAGAAAATCGGCAGGTACAGCAGGAGCTATACATGAAAGGATACAGAGAGACAGAGAGACCATGAATTCCGATAAGAATCATGATGAGTCATGTTAAAGCAGAAATATAAAAACACAGAAACTCAATAATCTTGAAATATAAGGTAGAGAAAAAAAGAATTATAACATCAGTTTGTAGTCAAAACAAGAGAACAGATCAAATAGGAGGAATGGGAAAGTAGTGGGATTATATTCTTTGCCTGTCTCTGAAGGGAAGAACCATAAATTCTCACTTCTGAGGTCCCTATCGGTGCCTTGACCCTAGTTCCAACCCCTACCTGTACTGATTCTATTTTGGGTCTTTTTCATATATTTCTATGTAAGCCTCATCTCTCTTACTGAGTCTTATATTAAACATCCATTACTGGAGCTTATTTAAGTGACTTTGCTCCTTGCAACCAAAAAAGCCTGAACAAACATTCAACGATGAGTCCAAATTATGTTCTAGGTGCTTGGTATGCAGAGATACCTCTGCACCTACAGAGTTCAGTCACCAGAAGTAGGACAAGCATTATAAATAGATGACTCAGAATACATCAAAACGGCTGAATCTTCATTTTTACAATGAAGATCCTATATTACTGATTTTTATCAGCCTGCAAATCTATAAATCCAGGCCTAACTTCTTTTTTGACTTTTAGTTTTTTGTTTGCGAAAGGCTTCCAGGCAACACCATTTGAATGCCTCGTGGCATTCATCCACAGCCTTTCATTATTTTCTCCTAAAATAAGAATCTGTCTTCCCAATTTTAATGTCACTGATACATCCATTAACACTGGTTTAAAACTTCAATGCCATTATTGATTTCAGTTCTATCAATTCTAAAAATTCGATAAATCCCATGGATTGGTTTTCCTATTGTCTTCTTTCCCTCCATACCAGCTGATCTTTTCCTAGGTAAGCCCTGATTAACCCTTTAAATGATTTCCCCACTAGACCAGCTTGAAAATTAATCTTAGAATAGCTTTTGTAGGCCATTCCTTTTCCTCCTCAGAAACTCTCAGTAGATTCCCATTACTACTAAGTCGAGTCATGATTTTCTGTCTTCTTTTGAGGTCAAATGATAGTTTTACAACATTACTGCTCTTTACTATTTTAAATAAATTGCCAAGCCGGTCAAGCTAGGTAACTACATGGTGTTTCTATATGGTTTGCCCTCTCTGCCCACTCTCTTCTCTCCTCTTGGAATGCCCTCCCCACATTTTCCATCAAAATCCTTTTCTTTCTTTCAGATATCTAACTTAAATTCTGTTTTTTAAAAAGAAGTATACTTACTAAGACTTGCTACTACATGGGATTGCTGTCTTATCTGAGTTCTCATGGTAATACTTTTTGATACAAACTATTTGTGTAATTTACTGCTACTCTGCTGCTCAATTATAAGTTCCTGAAGGTCAGGGACGATGCACATCCATTACTAGTCATTACCGTCCACCCTCACCCATTACCCTCCCTTGGCATTGTTATTCTTCAACAAGAATGCTGAATAAATAAATGTACTATGACTAATTCAGAGCCACAGAGCCACTTTTATAAAAAGCAACTTCACTTAATATACCCACGACATGATATTTTCATTTTAATTCGAATGAACATATCTTCCAATCCCACACAAATCTGTTCCTCCTCCTGGATTCCCTCTTACTGTTTGGCTACATTATCCAGTTGGTTGCCCAAGTCAAAAACCTAAGAATCACCTCACACTTCTTCCTTTGCTTCACTCTTTATATTTAATTCTATTTTTTCCTAAATATTTCCTATATCTGCTTTCTCCTTTTCAACCTCCAGTCTCCGCCTGCGGTCTGCTGTAATTCATCTTCTTTACTGTTGTAGAAGTAGTATTTTGAATGCAAAACCCCCCCTGATCATCATGCTCCTTTGTTTATTTTCCCCCATGGGCTGCTCTGAACCTATCTAGGCAGGAGCTAAGCTCTTTTGTATAGCCCTTGATGATATGGCACCTACCTAGCAATCTAAGTTATCTCTTGACTTTTCCCTGCATATACACTTTGCGCATACTGAATTGTTTGAGCTCTTTATACTTCCATACTTTTGGAAGCATTCTATTTAGAATACTTCCTTCTCACAACTTCCGATCACCAGAAAAACTCCTACATAAACTTTAGCTTTAATTTTCTTCATGGAACCTTTCTTGATTTCCTCCAACTATTTTAGCTATTTTTTCTTCTGTCTCCACATTATCTGTGTTATGCATATTCCCTTAAAGCAGTGCATTATGTTTGTCTACTTTATCATTCGATTCTTTGGGGATATAGATTTTTAAAAATATGTCCTTTTAGAACCTAGTGGAGGGATACCTGGGTGGCTCAGTGGTTTAGTGCCGCCTTCAGCCCAGGGCATGATCCTGGAGTCCCAGGATCGAGTCCCACGCCAGGCTCCCTGCATGGAGCCTGCTTCTCTCTCTGCTTGTGTCTCTGCCTCTCTCTCTCTCTCTCTTTGTCGCTCATGAATAAATAAAATCTTAAAAAAAAGAGAGAGAGAACTTAGTGGAACATATTTCACAAAGTCATTCAATAGGCACATGATAAATTCTTGTGAAAAAAATGAAGAATAAATTAATTTGCATTATAGGACAGGAAGCCACCGATTTCTTAAATTTTAAGTCATATACTCCATTGTTGGTAATTATTAAATCATCCCTTGAAGTGTAAAAAGAGCACTAAATAGTATCTTTGTTCATTACAAATGAATAGTCATGAATAAAAAGTATGACATGAATTAATAATAATATAGCTAGACTTTTTATTTCCTTAGTAAGAAAAAGCCAAATTAGTAATCAACACTAAATACAGAATGTTAGATTAAGCCTAAATTTATTGTTTTGTGAAAATAAAAAAACACACCCACACATTTTGTACTTTCTTTTTTTCACACTCTCTTTTTCTAAATGTGACACTTTAAAAGATGTTTTTGTCCATTTTCAATGATGAGGATAATTGAATTGGCTTTTTAAATAATGATTATCATAATTTTCATTATCCCAATAACCTTAAAATTTATATCTACTAAAGAAAAAGATGAAAGGGTGTGTGCCCCTGGAATGATAAGTACATTTTAATGCACTTAACAAAAATGACATCATAGTAGTAAAAATTATTATACTTCAATTAAAGGTAAATATATTTTATGCCACAAGTCGAATTAGACAACATTGTATCTGTGGATTCCACCTTATAGACCAGAAATAGTCTTAAGTAATTTTACATGGTTCATATACTCTATAAATCTTAATATTCTCAAGTGATAAACTTTATTTCTCCATGATAGTTAAATTTATATTTATTTCCCATTCTATTTTGGAGTCATAAGTCAGAATTTTAAATACAATTAATACAATTAACTTTTAAGGATATATTAAGGTTATTAAATATCCAAAGTTAAGGCAGATTCTCTGGCAACCAAATATATCCTAGAGTCAACTTTTTTTTGGCAGAGACTCTAGAATAAAAATATAAACTATATATACATATATATATATATATACACACAACATGGTTTTTAATGAAAGAATGTATATTGGTTTTAGTCTCTTAAAATAAAGGATCTTATAGAGTACACTGTAAAATATTCACTTTATCCAAAAATAATGAAATAATATGATGCTGAAATGATTCAGCTATTCACTTTAGTTTTTTACAAATCAAACTTCATCACTTATGAATATAAAATTTAATTCCTGAGCTTTTATTGCTAGGAATTGTACTAGATCCTAAACGTACATAATTTTAGTTAATCATCCCAACAATTCTCTGAAGTGGATACTATTTTCACTCTTTTACCAAAGAGAAAAAGGAGGCATGGATGGGTTAAGGAACTTCCCTATAATTATGCAAGGTGCCAGTGGATTTGAAACCAAATAGTCTGAATCCAGTCTGGGCACTTTATTGCTCTATTATAATAACCTACATATAACTTTATTTTAGATCAACATTGGAAGGTGTTCAAGAAGAGAAGTACATAGCAACCGGTAGTGATTTATGGAGGAGATTAAACATTATATTGGAAGGGCAACTGAACAAAGTTTAAGAGTGATTCTCTCCTTATGATTTCACAAGGCTATTTCTACCTTCGTTGTCATCATAATCTCTCAACTGCACAACTGCCCTAACTGCTTACCTGCTCTCCCTGATTTCACTCTGTACCACCTCTATTCTGTTCTCCACACCACATTTAGAATGATCTTTCTAAATCCGTGTGTTGTCACAATTTAAAGTTCTGAAATAATAATATTTAAAATGATTTCTAAACTCAACATAGGTTAGCTCCTGTCTGTCTTTCCAACCTCTCTTTGTACTATGGTCAATTATTTTCAGTTCAGCCTGAAGAGCCATCATCAGCTATGAAAGGTAGCCAATGAGTAACTCCAAGGGCACCATTCCCATAAGCCACAAAAAAGTTGTGAGCACCAATTAAGATAAGCATTGCAACTCATTCCATTAAAGGGACTTTGCAAAGATTTTACCTCCACACAGTTCTTTTCTTGTCTCTAGCTCTACTCTTATATACCAGATTGCTTGTTATTTTCCACTGTCAGCCTTCCTTGAGGCAGAAGTTTAAGACATGTTCCCATTCCATCAATGTTACCATAGAATCAGTAATGTAATTATCTGATTAACATCATTCTTCCATATTAGACTCACGAGAACATGTTGGCATTTGCCACTGTTGTATCCTCTATATTTAGCAGTGCTGGACATAGTAAGTGCTCAACAAATATGTTGAATAAATGAAGATATTGTATGAATTTAGATCCCCTCCTCTACAAGTTATGGAGACCATATCAAAGCATTCTTTGAAGAAAAATCTAACACAGAAGGTAGCAAAGGGGATAAATTGGCTAGAATAACACGCGTCTTAAACAACATGGATCTTGAATAACATAGATCATGAATATTTCTAAATGTAAATGAATTTACAAAAACAGCTCTCAATATTATTTATATCCAGTATTCACCTTTAATTGAAATTTGTATTTCAAAGTTATAAACAATATTGTTTTCAGAAGATTGGGAAAGAGCAGGTGATAATAGGGTTAAAAACATGAAAATTTAGCATAAAAATCATTGTACAACATACTTGATAATTAATGTTACTTAAAAAAGGTCATATTGCTGATGACAAGGACACATTTTTCTCTCTCTAAGCTTAACTTCCCACTAAAACCCGTACTCAGGGGAAAAACTAAAAATATTTATCAACCTCTAAAATATGGTCATTGGCCAATCAGAATAGGGACTGTCATACTCATAATGAAGGGCAATTGAAAATAATTGCCTTAAGTGTACACATGCATCATTATTGTTTCTCAGCCCTGCCTTTACTTCAGGGTAGTTTTTGTTTGTTTCTTTCTTTGTTTAATTCACTCATTCAGTGGGTATTCATTGTGTCAGGCATTTGTGCTAGGGTTATAGTGGCTTAAAAAAAAAAAAGTGTAATTCTTGTCTTCCTGGAGCTTATAGTCCTTAGCCACATTGGATACAATTGTACTTCCATGATTCCCTGTATTCTAGAGGCCAGGTTGATCATTCTTTAAGTTTTCCATGTCAGCCTGTCTGACAAAAGGCCCTCTTCCTCCCCGCCCTCGTCTCTTTGTGTCTTGCTGGTTCTATCTTGATCATGCTCTCTTCCCCTTTCTAACTCTCCCTAGAGCCCATTGCTTCATGCAATGCTAAACATTCGAGTCCTGAAACGTATTCAGTTATAAGGATAGGAGGCTTCATTTCAGCCTGAGGTGAGTTCATTTTCTCCTGTTGAGATTTTACCAAGCAGTCCTACGGTTGCTGGATCATATTATCCTTGCATAGATTAGTAAAATTAGTTTTCTTTTTCCATTTGGTTAATGATACTCCATGGGTCTAAATTTCAGGGCAGACTGAATGAGATTTCAGAATATATTTCCAGAAGTAGAAATTATGAATCAAACAGTTTGCATAGTTTGGGGTCTCACTTTCTGAATTTACCTCTGTACTCCCATTTTTTCCACTCTGATACTCCTAAATCTATAACAATTCAACTTTCACCCTTACTGAAATGGTTGTCAAGAGCATCAATGACTTTTTAATTGCCAATCCCACGGTTAATATTCAGACCTCAAATTAAATGACTCACTCTTTGCTATAGAAATTCAGTCTTTACAACTGTTATTTATGACACTTCAAAATTATGTCCCAACCTATTTTTAGTCTCTTTAAAATCTTTTCCACTCTTCTTAAGTCATTCTATTACTTCATCTTCTTTCATTTTCAGTTGGCAAGAATGTGGATAAAAAAAAGAATCCTTTTACACTTTTGGTGGGAATGTAAATTGGTATAGCCATTATGGAAAACAGTATGGAATTTTCTTCAGTAAATTAAAGGTAGAACTACTGTATGATCCAGCAATCCCACTTCTGGGTATATATTGAAAGGAAATGAAGTCACTATCCTAAAGGGATATCTGTACTCCATATCATCGCAGCATTATTCATAATAGCCAAGATATGGAAAATAATTTAATGTCTATTGATAGTTGAATGGGTAAAAATACGTGTGCATACCATATGCTAGAATATTATTCAGCCTTAAAAAAGAAGCAAATCCTGACATCTGTTCATTTGTTTCAACATGAATGAATCCGGAGAACGTTATACTAATTGAAGTAACACAGACAGAGAAAGACAAATATTACATGATACCACTTCCTTGTGGAATCTAACAAATGTCAAACTCATAGAAAAAGACAGTAGAAAGATCATTACCAGAGATGGGTGATGGGGGATGGGGAGAGATGTCAGTCAAAGAGTACAAACTTAGAGTTATAAGGTAAATAAAGTTCTGAAGACTTAATGTACAGCATGGTGACTATAGTTGAATAATGTATTGTGTATTTGAAGTTGATTATTAGATTATTTATTTGATAAGTAGATTATTTATTTGATAAGTAGACTATTTATTTATTATTATTTTTTAAATTTATTTTTATTGGTGTTCAATTTGCCAACATATAGAATAACACCCAATGCTCATCCCCTCAGTGTCCATCACCCAGTCACCCCCACCCCCTGCCCACCTCCCTTTCTACCACCCCTTGTTTGTTTCCCAGAGTTAGGAGTCAAGAGAGTAGATCTTAAGTATTCTCACCACACACACTCACACACAAATGGTCATTACCTGAGATGATGGATATGTCAATTAGCTTGGCTGTGCTAATCATTTTGCAATGTATACCTACATCAAAACATCACCTTCAAGCATATATAATTTTGCCAATTATACTGTGATAAAGCTGAAAAAATTAAAAAAATAAGCTAACTTCTTATTTCATGGAAAATATAAAAGCTGTCAGAAAGATGCCATGTCAACTCCCTTTTTTTCCCTTTTCTGTACCACCCTTCGTCCCCATACAGATTCACTCACCAGTGTGTCAGGATTTATCTCCATCCACTACGGAATGGAAATAGGTATTCTTCTCTCTTTGTAAAGCCAGTTCTTCTACTAGTTTCAGGACCCTCACTACATCACTATCCTCACTACATCGTCTCCCATCTTTTACCCATGTAACTTCAATATTTTCCTCATTAGTAGATTTACATTTTCTCAAATATATCGGAGGAAGAAGTGTCTAAGACCCATCCAAGATTTCTTAGGAATCCTTCTAAATATAAGGCATAAGGAGGTGCAGGATAAGGAAATTTTTGTGTACCAATATATTGCACACATTTACGTTGAACATCTGTGCAGAAGGCTCTTTTCTTGGTTTTACTCGAGTTTAACTACAGAAACCAATCAAATCAAGTATGTGGTTCACTGCCCTAGGAAAGATATGACGGGCAGGTCCTTCTGGTGAAACATTTTAGTGTAGAATTATAACTTATAAGGCAGAATTGTAGCAACAACCCTTCCTTACTTCTATGCAAAAGCCAGCTGTTATTTTACTTGTATGTGAGCCAACTCCTCTCTGCTACGGAGGAAGAGGTTTTCAATAATAACCCAAAATACCTTAAAAATTCTCACTGAGGGAAGAGATGCCTGCAATGAAAATCATAACTATAATTTTATGGAGTGATTTTGACTAATGAGATCCTTCATGGTGCTTTTAAGCATGTTTGAATAAACTAGTTTGGAAAGAAATCATGTTAAAATAACTATTTTTAAAGAATCTATCAATGTTCTCATATTGTAAAGAGAAATGTACTCATCAATTTTATAAGGACGTGGCTTACAGAATTGGGCCATTCATTTCTCCTCAAATTAATATTATTTGAGGAAAAAATAGTTTTGATATGTACAATGAGGCAATGGTTTTTGTTTTCTTTGGTGACCCTTAACATTGGCTCTCTGATTATAGGTTTGCATTTTCCACAGCATAAAGCATCCGTCCTGCTGGACTCTCCTAAAGGCAAGAGTGACACACCATAGGTCAGGACTTGGCCTCTTCAGGGCACATTGCAACGCTAATTGCTACAAGTAAAGACTTTTTTTTTTTTTTTTTTTTTTAAAGACAGACTATCAGTCTTTTAAAAAAAATCCCATTTAGCTAATAAAAATGTAGGGGTCAGTAAACTGTGTTGACTCAGGAAAAATTAAAACCTAGTAATTCTGCTGGACTGTGGAGCAAGGGTGTCTTGTAAGATCTGTTTCAGTGACCCGTTTCATATGGTGCTAAGCTGTCGTCACAGTTTCAAGCAGAGTAGATGCCAAAGGAATATGCTATTACATATTTTCTTATGAAATGTGTGTTTGTATTGTGTAAAAAGAAGAAAAGATAATTTCTCAGTAAGACTTTAGAAGATGAATCACCCAGATGTAGTTTCTTTTCATAAGCCTACCATGTGGGGGAAAATGGGAGAATGTGCTTGATGAGCAAGTGCATTTTTCACCATTCTGTGCATTTATAATTTTAAAGTTCCCTTTAGCTTGGCAGATGCATTTAATTAAATCAGTGGATCAGAAAATAAAACAATGAGAGCCACTCTTCACAGGAAGCTCTCTGGATAAGAAAATGGATGCAGGGCCCAGTTTTTCAGTTATAATCACATTTTAAACATATTGTGGCTTAATTCCCATTACCTTTTCTTGACTCCTTTGGAAGATCTCTTACTTTTGTTTTCCTAATAAGATAATAAAAAAATATTTTTTTATTTAAAAAAAATCATTTTTTCTTTCATTTGAACTCTCTTTTCTATGTAGTCAATAAGCATTCTTTGTTTCCTAAAGAAAAAAAAAAATCAGGGTAAGTATGGTCCACACTCTGTAAACACAACTAAAAATTCAAAAACACATTTAAAGTGATGTCATCCACAAACGCTTAGCACAGTCACTCAGAGATAAATACATGACGTGGGTCCATTTGCTCTTCATGACTCTCCTTCCTCTTGGCACAGGCAACTTCCTCGGCTGCTCTGATGTCTACAATCTTATCTTCCTATTCTAGGCCAGACCAGACCAGACATACTTTTAAGCTAGTGTTGTAAACTATTTGCTTTATAATTAATTTCTTTAAGGTCTGGGTGTCAACAGTAAGAATAACATTGAATTGTTAAATATGTTTCTGCCAATGTGCTAAAAATCAAGAGCCATATAGTATCCTCAGGGTTACTATATTCTGTTTCTCTCTACCTCAGTAAAATCTGTCCATTTGTTTTTGTTTGTCTGTTTTGTTTTGTTTTGCAAAGGAAAGATGAAAACAAAACAGTTACTTTGAGTTTCTGGGTCAACCTCCTTTCAAATACATCAACGTTGGCAATCCAATACAAGGATTTTTCAGATATTCAGGTTGTTTGGAAAAGGCAGGAAAGAGAGTGGGGAATATACTTTGAGGTACGTGGGAACCATCTAAGATTATAATGTGGATTACCATCCACTTTTCCAAGAGAACAATTTGGCTTACTTTTCAAGTTTAATATAACTGCTTTAAGGTTTAGTAGTAATTATAATCAATGATTCCTTTTCACACGGCATATATATATTATTCAACATAGTTCAGCATTTTATTTTCAACATCTGTGCTATAAAACATCAGTTCATACTCAAACTTACTCAATTCATCAAAAAAAAATAAAAACCCTTACTCAATTCCTAGTTTCCAATAACTTTTTTTTTTACTTTATTATAAGAGATATGCCACTGAGATATCCTTTTACTCCCTTTTTTAGTTGACTTGAACTCATAGTAGAAGCTGAAACAATGGTTTATATTCTCTTATTTTTCTCTAGCTCCCATTTTGCTGCACACGATTTCCATGCCATGAGAGAAATGCCTTAATATAAGGATGATCCTGTTGTATAAAAATAATGCTTATCTCACTATAGTTTAGAACTTCATAAAAAATATTTCAATTATTTCATGTTGAGAACTTTTATTCTCTGGATTAGAAGAGAGAAAACTTAAGTCCTTTGTGCATCACATCAAGGAAAAACTTTAAACAGGGTTAGCAGAGGGGTTAAATAAATGATGTAATATGTTTAGAAAAGGAAAAGAAAATCACAAATCAGTTCCCATTGATTTCTCTTTTTAATTCGCAGGGTACAACACTGCAAATTTGCTTGAGCAAACTTCTCCTTTCTCCATCTCTTTAACTCTTTTTTCATTTGCAAATAAAATTAAACAAAATCACTATTTGAGATCATTCTCAGTGTACCATAAGTGGGGCCATAAGCACATTTTACATAAAAGCCTGAACAAGGTAGATTTCATTAAATTAGATTTCACAGAATATAACTTTATGGAATTCTTATTTCAACACATGAGAAATATAAACACCAGGTGGACTTAACATGGAGCTGATAATTGTAAGCTTTAGGACTCTCCATCGCACACTCCCCTTCTAAAGCTCAATCCTTATTTATTTTTGAGTAATATTGCCTATTTCTGAGAAGAGAGCTATAATACGGAAAACATGGTAAAAAAAATATCAAAAACATGGTTGGTATTAGGAGAAAATGTCCTGCTTTTTCACCAGTCTATCCTCTTGGCACAGGCAACTTCCACAGCATAAAGCATTTTAATTTTCTATTTTAATTTAATTTTCTATTTTACACCTTTCATTCAAAGAGCATCTACCTTTTTTTTTTTTTTTTTTTTAGCATCTACCTTTCTTATCTCACAGAGGGCTATATTCTTCCTTGTTTTGGCAATTACATTTTTTTTTTACTTAAAAAATCAGCTTTAATTAAATATTATTTGCATATTATAAAATGCACAAAGCACACTTACGGATGTATATACTCATGTAACCCTCAGCACAATCAAAATATAAAACATTTCTATCACTTGGAAATTTGTTATACCCCTCAACATGCAATAATACCCCTGCCTCAGGCAAACAATTTGATTTAATATTTTATTATTTCAAATTATTTTTTTACAAGTCTGTTTTTTAGAGGAGATTTAGGTTCACAGCAAATTTGACAGGGAGGTAGAGAGATTTCACACATAACCCTTCCTTCTATGCGAGCATGTTCTTCTTCATTATCAAAATCCCCCACCACAGCGACACATTTGTCACAACTGATAGAATCTGTCTTGGCACATCACAATCACCTAGTCAGAGTTTACGTTAGAGTTCACTCTTGGTGTGTGTGATACAGTCTATGGATTTGGAAATATATATAATGAGATGTACCCATCATTATAGTAACATACAGACTAGTTTCACTCTCCTTAAACTTCACTACAACCTACCTATTCATCCTTCCCATCCCACCCCATGGTGATCACTAATTTTTTTTTTTTTGCTACTTCCATAGTTTTGCCTTTTAAAGAACCATAGAGCTTTTTATATTGGTTTCTTTCACTTAGTAATGTGCATCTGTGTTTCCTCTGGTCTTTTCATGGCTTGATAGCTCATTTCTTTTTAGCACTGAATAATATCTGGATGTATCACAGTTTATTTATCCATTTATCCATTCACCTACTGAAGGACATCTTGGTTTCTTCCAACTTTTGGCAATTATAAATAAAGCTGCCACAAACATCCATGTGCAGGTTTTTATGTGGTCATAAGTTTTCAACAAATTTGAGTAAATATCTAGGGGTGTGATTGTTGGATCTTATAGAAAAAATATGCTTGGTTTATTTAAAAAACCCTCCAAATTGTCTTGCAAAATTTCTGTACTATTTTGCATTCCCAGAAGCAGTGAGTATGTATTCCTGTTGCTCCACCTTCTCATCAGCATCTGATGTTGTCAATGTTTCAGGTTTTGAGCATTCTAATAGGTATGTGGCAGTACCTCATTGTTTCAATTTAGATTTCCCTGATGGCATTTGATGCAGAGCATCTTTTCACATGTTTATTTGCTATTTGTTCTATCTTCTTTGGTAAGGTTTCTGTCAAAGTCTCTAGTTCGGTTTTAAATTGAGTTGTTAGTTCTCATTGCTGTTTAATTTTAAGAGTTCTTTGTATATTTTGTTTGACAGTCCTTTATCGGATGAGTCTTGTGAAAATATTTTCTCCTAGTCTGTGATTTGTCTTTTCATTCTCTTGGCATTTTTTTTTCAGAGAGCAGTTTTTAATGAAATAATTTTAATGAAATAAAGCTTCCCGTTTGAGAATCATGCCTTTAGTGTTGAAGCTTAGAAGTGATTGCCATACCCAAAGTTATCAACTCCTCTTCTAGGCGTTCTATAGTTTTGTATTTTACATTTAGGCCTGTGACCCATTTTGAGTTAATTTTTGTGAAAGGTATCGGGTCTTTGTCTAGAATTTTTTTTTTTTGGGGGGGTGGCATTTGATGTCCAGTTGTTCCAGAACCATTTTTTGAAAAAAACTATCTTTTCCCCTTTGATCATTTGTCAAAGATCAGTTGACTATGCTTATGTAGGTCATTTCTGGGTTCTTTACTCTGTTTCTACTAATTTGTTTGTTTTTTTTGGCTAATACTGCAGTCTTGATCTTAGCTTTAGAGTAAATTGGGATAGTGTCAGTCCTCCAGTTTTTCCAACTTTGTCCAAGTTTTGTTGACTATTCTGGGTCTTTTCTTTCTCCATATAAACTTTAGAATCATTTTGTTGATATTCAAAAAACAACTTGCTGGGATTTTTACTGTAATCATCTTCTATCTAACAACCTTGAATAGAAGTGATAAGTTCAGATATCCATAGCTTATTCTCAATCTTAGAGGAAGAAACATAGAGTCTTTAAACAATAAATATAATGTTCACAGTAGATTTTTTTCATAGACAATTTTGTTCAGTTATAGATGTATCATTCTGCTGCAATGTCACTGAAATATTTTTGTCATAAGTGTTCAATTTTTTTCCCACTTGTTTTTCCTGAATCTATTGGAAGAATCAAATCACTTTTAATATTTATAATGTGGTAAAATACATTGATTAAATTTTGAAAGTTAAACTAACCTTATATTTTGGGGATAAATCCTTTCTATTCATGATGCGATATATATCTATACATTTTTTTTTTATTTCTTTGGGCAAATATTTTGTTCTTGAAGAATATTTGTAAATTTTGTCTTAATATATTTGTCTAGTTTTGGTATCAGGATGATCCAGATTTTATAAAATTATTTGGGAAATGCTTCCTTATCTATTTTCTGAAACAATTTGTACAAAATTGACCCACAGGTTTGGGGGTCTTTATTACAGGAGTTTCAAGTTATGAATTAATTTTTAAGATGTAAAACCATGCAGATATTTTCTTGATTCAACTGAGATGAAAACAATAGGAATATAAAAACTCAGCACTGTGTTCGTCATCTTTATTTAGTAAAATAGTTGAAGAAATACTCTTATTTTCTTAAAGTTAAAAATCACAATATGAAAGATATTGTGGTTAGGTTAAATTGTCAAAAAATGATAATGTAAGTTTTCAGGTTGTACTAAGGTTTTTTAAAAGGTATGTCTTAAAATATTTACTATGTATGCATTTTGAAAATACTTTGCTAGATTCTATTAAGGTAAAAAATGATTATTTTACTTATTTCATGTTTTATGTTCAGTATAACATGCAGATCTTTGGTGTAAATATTTTGCTGTTTTAATACACAGTTCCATTATTTTGAAATAGAAAATGTTGCCGTTTCATGTATTTTCATACCTATAACCACAAGTCTGTTACAAAGACCCTACCTAATGGTACTTTATAACTGTAGGCAAAAAGCACAAAGGAAAACAAATGCTAGACTTGCAAAATATAAATATATATCTGCTGTAAATATTATGATTATTGCCAATTTAAACATAAACATATAATGTAAGCAGGTTCAAAATTCAGATGACAGTATGAAATAACAAAATTATGCATCTTAGAGAGTAGCTGCTTTATATTTGCAATACTGATTCAAGACTTCTGAAATTAAAATACATATTTATTAAATCTATCTTCCTTAGGCAAGCCTTTGTAAAGAATTAATGGCTAATGTTTGCATTTAGAATAACATACTATTATATCTTTCAAATATTATATTAGTTTTGTTATTTCTTTTTCAAGTTAAGAAGGTTTAGTAAAGCTACTGTTACAAAGATGTGGAAAGGTTTGAGGTAACCAACAAAAGACCAACGACTCATGGAACAACAGTACAAGAAACTACTCCTGTACCCCTCTTGCACTGTTGGTGGGAATGTGAACTGGTGCAGCCACTCTGGAAAACTGTGTGGAGGATCCTCAAAGAGTTAAAAATAGACCTGCCCTACGACCCAGCAATTGCACTGTTGGGGATTTACCCCAAAGATACAGATGCAATGAAACGCCGGGACACCTACACCCCAATGTTTCTAGCAGCAATGGCCACGATAGCCAAACTGTGGAAGGAGCCTCGGTGTCCGTCGAAAGATGAGTGGATAAAGAAGATGTGGTCTATGTATACAATGGAATATTACTCAGCCATTAGAAACGACAAATACCCACCATTTGCTTCAACGTGGATGGAACTGGAGGATATTATGCTGAGTGAAATGAGTCGATCGGAGAAAGACAAACATATGGTCTCAGCCATTTGGGGAATATAAAAAATAGTGGAAGGGAATAAAGGGGAAAGGAGAAAAAATAAGTGGGAAATATCAGAAAAGGAGACAGAACATGAGAGACTCCTAACTCTGGGAAACGAACTAGGGGTGGTGGAAGGGGAGGTGGGTGGGGGGTGGGGGTGACTGGGTGGTGGGCACTGAAAGGGCACTTGAAGGGATGAGCACTGGGTGTTATTCTGTATGTTGACAAATTGGACACCAATAAAAAATAAATTTATTTAAAAAATTTTTAAAAAGTAAAAAAAAAAAAAAAGAAACTACTCCTGAGCCTAAAGTGACACTTAACCTAAGCTGTAACCAAGCATGCAGCCTCTACACTATTAACTATTGTTAAGCCTTTTTATTTCTATACACTAAGATTTTGTAAAATATTTTATTTAAATTTTAGTTAGTTAACATAAAGTATAATATTAATTTCAGGTGTACAATATAGTGATTTCATACTTACATACAAAACTTGGTGATCATCCCAAGTGTCCTCCTAATCCCCATCACCCGGTTCATCCATCCCTCCACCCTCCTCAGGTAACTATCAGCATGCTCTCTCTGTAGTTAAGACTCTGTTTCTTGGTTTGTCTCTCTTTTCTTTTTCTCCTTTTGCTCATTTGATTTGTTTCTTAAATTCCACATATGAGTGAAATCATATAGTATTTGTCTTTCTCTGTCTGACTTATTTCATCTGGAATAATACTCTCTAGCTCCATCCATGTTGTTTCAAATGGCACAACATTTCATTTTCTTTTTAATTTTTTTTAATTTTTTTATTTATTTATGATAGTCACAGAGAGAGAGAGAGGCAGAGACATAGGCAGAGGGAGAAGCAGGCTCCATGCACCGGGAGCCCGACGTGGGATTCGATCCCGGGTCTCCAGGATCGCGCCCTGGGCCAAAGGCAGGCGCCAAACCCCTGTGCCACCCAGGGATCCCTCATTTTTTTTTAATAGCCGGGTAATATTCCATTGTCTATATACTGTAATTAAAAAAAATTCATTTTAAGAATGAATCAGGTTGGAGACTTCAGTTTAATTAACTTCCTTTAAGAGCGCCCAAAAAATTAGCAAAGTAATGAGAAACTATTCGCCTAGTAATGTATACCAATCAGTTTGGAAATTCTGAACTTTTTATCAGATTTTTAAAAACACCTTTTAAGCACTAAACTGTTCAACATCAGCCGCAACCTCAAAACTTAATGAGGGAAATGGGTACAAGGAATCATGTATACAATTTTGTGCTTTCAAATGAAGTACAGCAATTTTTTTTTTTTTTTTTGTCATTGAAGGTAGAGAGAGGTATGAGTATTAGTCCAAAATTTGCCACAAAGTAGATGTGAGTGACTCGTTGGCAGTCACTTCATTTTTCTCTGCTTCAATCTGATAAAGTGAGATGTGGGATCCAATCATCTTTATGGTCTCTTCCACCTATCATGTGTCTGCCTTTTGGATGGTGGTGGGCAGACCCATCTGTCCCCAGGACATTGGGCTGGTGCCACTGCTCAGCCCTTTCTCTGTCTTAGGAGAAGTGGACAGAAGGGGTTGCCCAGATTTGTGAGTGAGCAGAGGAAAACCAGATGACTTCCCCATCTGACCTGGGAAAAGGCTCAATAGGCTTTCACTTTTATAACCCTTTTGTAAAACTTGTTCTTTCTGCAAAAGGTGGCACTTCACTTTCTCCCTTTCTGACCTTTCCCTTTGGGCAAAAATTTGTCAGTGAATGTGATTCCTCTATTTCCTTCTCTGAACTTGGTTTCATTCACACCAAAGTGCTGTCTATCCACTCACCTCCACTGCTGTGAGGAGCTCATGCAACATGACCCAGCAGCTTCAGGAAACCTTTTTGGCATGAAGGACAATGATGCTTAAAAATTATTCATAACCTTTTGTCTTACAATCCTACTTCCAGAACTCTGTCTTAAGAAAGTAGTTCTAAATGTCATTAAAGATTCAGACATAAAGATGTTCGTCATCAAGTTGTATAATTTATAACTGCAAAAAACTGGAAGCAGCCTAAATGTCCAGAACAGGAGAATAACTAAATTGCAGTTTATTGAGATGATGAAATATTGTGTTAACAAATGGCATTAAAGACTTTGAAACAAAACACACAGACTGCTTATTTCACAAGATGATAAGAGGATAAAGTGAGATGCAAAATTGATTGCATGATGTGATTCCATCTCTGTGAGCAAAAAATTACTAGAAAAATACTTGAAAAGGAATATACCACAACGTTAACAGTGATACTTCTGGGAGGAGAGATTCTTTCTTGCTCATATTCATTTCTTATTTTTATTGATAAGCTTTATTATCAGAAAAATATGATTCAAATATATTAAAAATCAAGATCTTATTCATCTCAGTATTCATGGTCATGTTTCTGCAAAAACTGCTCATGATCATGGTTTATTGAGCTGTATTAATATGCTTTTTCAAGTTTCACACTGAAGATTTCTTAAGATTCATCAGCTTCCTTCTTCTCAAGACAATGGAGCTAACCAGAGTTTTCCCTACAGTAACTAAAAACTGCCATCAGCACTTAAAATTTTAACTAATTTTAATAATTTGCAGCTATTACATGCAGTGCTTTCAAGTATTAACATATCCAGTAAATTCAGAGTAAACTCAGAAAAAGTGTGATCTGAGTGGTTTGTCTTTTTCAATACCCTACCTCTTTCTCATGACTATTAGCCAATTTTTACTGGCAACCTCTTTCTCAGTTTGTCTGCCTGTGTAGCTACCGTTACCTTCTTTCTGAACTCTACTGGAACATGCTCTTCTCCAAGAGTAATTCCTATTGTCTAGCTCTTATACATTGGCATACATATATGGATAAGGTGTTACCCACTCCACCTAGATAACACAAGTATTTACTGAGGCACTTGCAACATAGTAGAGAAGGTAATGGATTTATAAATTAATATTTTATGTACATGGTTTTAAAATGAGATAACACAGATAAAACTATTACATAAGTTTTCTACTTAGTAAGAATTCCCTTTTCAAAAACTAATTATCCAGGGGTGGGGCATTATTAAGCACTTTCTTTTATTATACCCCTGTTCATTTTTTTCATTTTGATGCTGTCGTCTACAACAGGGGTCAGCAAACATTTTCTGTGAGAAGCCAGGTATTTAATGTTTTAGGATTTGCTGCCCACACAATCTTGGTCACAACTACTTAACCTGATGCAGAGTGTGAAGCTGGCATGGGCAATACTTAAGATGAATAGTTGTGGCTATGTTCCAGTGACATGTCACAAAAGCAGGAGGCAGGTCAGATGTAGTCCATGAACAAAAGTGCTCTTTCTCTCAAGTCAATCAATCAAGCAATCAATCTTTAAAAAATCTAGTGCTTGCAATGTCCACAATAGCCAAACTGTGGAAGGAGCCTCGGTGTCCATCGAAAGATGAATGGATAAAGAAGATGTGGTTTATGTATACACTGGAATATTCCTCAGCCATTAGAAATGACAAATACCCACCATTTGCTTCAACGTGGATGGAACTGGAGGGTATTATGCTGAGTGAAATGAGTCAATCGGAGAAGGACAAACATTATATGGTCTCATTCATTTGGGGAGTATAAATAATAGTGAAAGAGAATAGAGGGGAAGGGAGAAAAAATGGGTGGGAAATATCAGAAAGAGAGACGGAACATGAGAGACTCCTAACTCTGGGAAACAAACTAGGGGTGGTGGAAGGGGAGGAGGGCGGGGGTGGGGGTGACTAGGTAGTGGGCACTGAGGGGGGCACTTGACAGGATGAGCACTGGGTGTTATTCTGTATGTTGGTAAATTGAACAACAATAAAAAATAAATTTATTATTTAAAAATAATAAAAAATAAAGTGCTAAATGGTAAAAAAAAATCTAGTGCTTTATTTCAGTAAAGAATATGTAATAATTTAGAACAATTATAAAAAGAAGAAATTATTGAATAATTTGAATTATAATATTAATAAAGCATTATCTGATTTATTCTTTATTTTAAAAGACAATCAATTTGTCTCTTTTGCATTTTTGTCCGGATTTGTAAATAGTTTAAACAGGTGAAAAATAATTAATTCTTTCTCATAAGATGACTTTAGGAAGCTAATTCTGGTTGATTTGCCAGAAAAAGTGGGCACAAGAAATTCCAACGGCTGAGTTAATCTGTTGTAGAAAGGGCCAATTTATCTCTTGATACTCTTGGAATGTTAGATAACATCTCTAACATATCTTTTGACCAACAGATGAAAATAACATCCATGACTAGCTTGACTCAGAGTGAATCAGAGGTTGAGGAGGTTGAGACTAACCATGTCAGCATAATTGAATGATTTTATACATCCTGATCATAATACAAACAAGAATATAGTGCTAGGCACTGTTCTAAATACTTAACTTCTATGAGCTCATTTAATCCTCAAATAACCCCTTTGACAGTTGAAGCAGGTACAGTAAATTTTAAGTAAGTAGCCCAAGATCACACAAGTCTCAAAAAGCAGATCCAAGACAGAAATTGAGACAGTTGTTGGCTCAGGAGTCTCTGCTGTCAACCACTGTGCTTTGTTCTTCAATTAGGATTATCATCAATGAGGCAACGCATGAGGATGGGCTTCATCACATATGCTGTCTCCATGTAGAACGCAATTCTAATTAATACAGCAAATCAGTTTATGCCACCTGAAATCTTCACTTCCTGCCTTTGGACTTCAGTAACAAGTTAATTGAAATTTGACATTCTAAGATATTATTTAGTAGTTTTTGGTAGTTCTGCCTTTTTTTTTTATGAGACTATGGAAATTTCAAATTCAGTGAAAGTTCTTATTCAAGTTCTAATCCTTTTGGTATTAAAAGCTTTTGCACAGTGCTTAAAATTAGTAGATGTTTAATAGAGTGCTTGTTGAGTAGATGGATACATTGTAAAATACGAGGCATAATAGGATGTTTGAGAGGACTCAGGAACTAGAATCAAACTTCTGAAGTTCTGAAGTAATGACAACAAAAGAAAACGAACTAGGGGTGGTAGAAGGGGAGGAGGGCAGGGGGTGGGAGTGAATGGGTGACGGGCACTGGGGGTTATTCTGTATGTTAGTAAATTGAACACCAATAAAAAATAAATAAAAAAAATGACAACAAAAGATGAAAGATTTAGTGTTTAGAAGGTAAAACTTTACCTGTGATATTTCAATCTGATATTGGAGAATGTAGTTCATACGTGTTAACAGATGTAAGGTTTAAGAGCAGTTAATCTCTTATATTAATCATCTATTGCCATGTAAAAAATATCTCACGATGTAGCAGCTTAAACAACAATAAACACTTATTACATCACATTTTCTACAGATGAGAAATCCAGAAGTGGCTTAGCTGGATGGTCCTAGCTATGAGGTTGCAGTCAAGTTGTTGGCTTGGGCTATGGTTGGAAGCTTGATTGGGGTTATAGGGTCTGCTTCCAAGAGAACTCCATCATATCACTGACAAGTTGATACGGGCTGTTGGCAGGAGGCCTCGGTTTCTTTCCACTGGACTGTTTGAAGGTCTTTATGACATTGGCAGCGGGCTTTCCCCAAAGGGAGTAACCCAAGAAAGAACAAGTGAGAAGTCACAATTTCTTTTACAGCTTTACCTTAGGAGTTATATATACAGTTGTTTCTGCATTATATTACTGGTTTTTATGTCAGCCAGATTCAATGTAGGAGGGGACTACACAATAGCAAGAATACTAGGAGACATTGTTGGTGGCCTTGTTGGATGCTGGCTATTAAGCATACTGTCACTCATCATCGTGCATTGGGGCAGGCATCCTTCATCAGTTGCCGAACCTACCCCTGGGAGAACACAGTAGAAGAAATGCAGGATTTGGGATCCCTGGGTGACGCAGCGGTTTGGCGCCTGCCTTTGGCCCAGGGCGCGATCCTGGAGACGCGGGATCGAATCCCACGTCGGGCTCCCGGTGCATGGAGCCTGCTTCTCCCTCTGCCTGTGTCTCTGCCTCTATCTCTCTGTATGACTATCATAAAAAAAAAAAAAAAAAAAAGAAATGCAGGATTTTCTATAGTGCTAACTACCAAAAAAAAAAAAAAAATAATAATAATAAATAAATAAATAAAAAAGAGGAAGGAGGGGGTAAATCACGTGGGCCAGATTTCTTTCTTCAAGCTCAACAATCTAGTTAGTGGCCCCAATTCACCTGAAGCAGAGAGATTGACAGGTGTCAAGAGACTGGGAGTGTCATAAAGGAAAGAACATTAAAAGTAGAAAATCAGGGGCACCTGGGTGGCTCAGTGGTTGAGTGTCTGCCTTTGGCTCAGGTCCTGATCCCAGGATCTTGGGGTTGAGTTCTGCATCGGGAGCCTGCTTCTGTCTCTGCCTCTCTCTGCATCTCTCATGAATAAGTAAATAAAATATATTTTTTTAAAAAGTGGAAAATCATAGTTCCACCACTAATGCATCATACAAATCTATGAGCACAAATTCGTTAAGCTAGTGCTTTAAATTGTGAAGTTTTGGTAAAGATGATTACAATAATCATCTAACTTTATAAAATTTTTTTGCAGTTAAAAAAAAGTTCTTTATGTTAATTTCCTCATTTAATTCTAATAATGTATTGCTATCCTCATTTTTTATATGCATAAAAAGAGTAATATTGAGACTCTTAACTATAGAGAACAAACAGGTTTACCGGAGGGGTGGTGGGTAGGATGATGGGCTAAATGGGTGATGGGGATTAAGAAGAGCACTTGTCATGATGAGCACTGGATGACACATGTAAGTGATGAATCACTAAATGCTATACTTGAAACTAATATTACACTGTATGTTAACTAACTGGAATTTAATAAAAGCTTGAAAAGAAAGAGTAACATTAAAATAACAGATTTAGTTCAAAGACATGGAAATACTAAGGATGAACTTAGTACTATTGCCATTATATCGGAATGTCTCACAGTCTTGCAATAGATATTCTTCTCAGCATAAGAAATGCATGCTTTCTGAGATAAATATGGGGGAAAAAGGAGCTTTGCACTTATTGGTGAAACTGAATAAAAGTTCACTATTGAACTTCAAAACACATTAGATTAAAATTTTAGAGTAGAAGGAGGGGAAAGTGGCCACTACAGTGTTTCATTAAACCAGTACTAGGTATAATCAATGCCACAAATCCCCCTCTTCAGAGACTGCTTAGATCATTCCTCCGTTCTGAGGCTGAGCAATCTGAGCAAATTAGAGGGTTTATTTTTACTGAGATATTAATTTAATTATTGCAGTTGATTTTCCATGTTCCTCTTTGTAAAAATTATTTTGAGATTTTTAAAACATGAGTTTTTGTCCTTTGATTGAAGATGCATTTTATCAGCTATTATTTCTTTGTCTATACTTCTTTTTTTAGAACATCTTTCACATGAAAATGATTTAAGCTGGACATTAATAAGGATGGCATTATAAAATAACCCACCAAAGGCAGTGCTTGAATGATCAATTGACAGTAATTTGCATTATATTGTTTTACGAGGTTTAAATGCAGAAGATTAATGTATGCATAAAAGTGTGTTGGAATATAAGTCCTGAAGGTATTGAAGAGAATATTTTCCATCAATAGATTGATTTCAGAAGTTTTGTGTGAAGATTCAGGTCATGGCCACATTAATTTATTCATTCAAGATTCAACTAGAATGTTTTGTGCCAGGTACTATGCTGAGCACTGGACCTTCAGTGGTGCCCAAAGCAAATGCATCTCTGATCCCTAAAGTTTTTAATTAATTGAGTTTATACAATTTATAATTTGGGGAGAAAGTCATCAAATAAGTGAACAAACTATTAAATGATGTGAAATTGTTGTAAGTGCTTGCTCTGGACTGAGTCATGCCCCTCAGATTCATATGTTGAAGTCCTAAATCCCACCCCCTTCATGACTATCTTGGAGATAGAGCTTCTAAAGAGTTGATCAAATGAGGTCAGAAGGATGACTGATAAAACCGGTGTCCTTATAAGAGAAAGAGATACCAGAGCTCTTTCTTCTCTATGAGAGGACAGAGAGAAGACAAAAATCTGTGAGTGAGGAAGAGAGTCCTCACCAGAACTAGGCCATACTGACTCTCTGATTTCTAACTTTCAGCCTCCAAGATTGTGAGAAAATAAATTTCTGTTAAGCCATCCAAACTATGGTATTTTGTTATGGCAATCTGAACTAACTGATACAGTACCATACCAGAAAAGTATAGAATGATTTATTTGAGAAAATACAGGACTTACTTTAGATTGAGTGATCAGGGAAGGTCTTTCCAAAGAGATTTTAAGGCTGGATTTGAAGAATGAGTAATAACCAGCTGTGAGCATGGTAGGCTGAGGTCATAGGGCTAATAAAGATTTTCCTCCATTAGATATGACTCTGTAACTGTGAATGTATGGTTAGACAGAAAAACATGTTTGTTATCTATGTTTTGAAAGCCTTTCTAGTTCTTACCATGACATCACTACATTATTCCTGTTTTAGAGATATTGTTACACTGAAGAATCATCTGGGAATTTAAATAGGCACAAAATCACAACATAAATCTATCAGAAACATACCCAAAATGCATTGTTTCCAATGTATTTTCTAGGCCTAAAATTGGATGATTTCCCACAGAATTTTTATTTTAATTAATTGTTGAAATGTGTTAACTTGGTTACTGAAGTTGTTTTGTAAAACGTCTTTAACTTGACTTTGGCAAGCAATGTAAATCTACAAGCCCGTTTTATTTTCATGTATACAAGACTTGAGAGACAGTCTGTGGGTATACATCCTTAATCAAAATAAAATCTTATGATCATTGTATCATTTTAAAACTATTAAAATATTAAATTAAGCTCTGCATCTGATGCTTTTAATCCAAATAAGCTCCAAAAAATAAACCTCGGTTTACCTTGTTTATAGCATTTCCACCAGGTATTAATTTTTCTGTTTTCTGTATATTACATTTCAGAGGCTAAGTATTGCCTTATTCATCCCAGTATTACCAGTTCCTAGCAGGGTAATGTACATGTGATGAGTGTTTCATGAAGATTTATTGGCATGTTCTCGTTAATTTAAAAAAGTAAATGGTATATGATTATCTTTTTCAGGGGTGGAAAAGTGACTTTTCAGTTTTGATTCCAAATAATTGAATGGCAAATATGCTTTAGTGCCATGATTACTAGATTTGGCCAGTTTTCCCTGAGATGAAATTTGAAGAAGTGCTTTTAATTTATACTACAATACTTTGTTATGTCCTGGCATTTGTGGTTCAAAGAAGTGAGAGACAGTGGCAATTAGAAAGAGAGGCAAGGGAAGTGAGGGGTACGGGAGTTGGTCCAATTTGCTCTGTATAATCCATGAGACACATCTGGGAGATTGTTGGAATCAAACTTCTTAATTGAGAAAGTGAAGAGAGCCACATCATATGATCTGGATATTTGTAGAGTAGCATCTCTCTTCCTATTCACACAGTAAGCTTTCTCTGTGACACACACAATAATAAGGATGCTACATATAGTGAAAAAAGTGCTAAAGTAAAGTGTAGATAATACTAGTGCCTGCTTAATAGAATTTATTGAGGATTCGGGTGCTTTATAAAACACAAATAGTACCTTGTACATAGCTGGCTCTATAAAAAAGTGTTCAATAAATAATAATAGACATTCATATTAAAATACAAGTGTATTGCTATACGTTATAGAGAAGAGAATCCAAGAATCTTTATCAACTCCTTCAAATCGCTGAGTGGTGGTCACAGGAGAATAGTTCCAAACCAAAGCTTCTGATTTCGAAGCCTGTTAGCCATATGTGTGCCTGCTTCTTTCTAATTAAGCCGCCCAGATTTAGACATTCTCTGCTTCACAGGGCTGGAGTGTAAAGAGAATTATATATAGCTTTACAAAGGATAAAATCAAAGATCTTTGAGAAAAGCTGATCTGTATGGGTAACATAAGGGATACTCCCAAGTATGTGATGTGCTGCTTCACTGTGAGCCACACAGAAGTGCACGTGACCTTTATTCTAAGAAGGAACACAAAGCATTAGGGAAAAAAATGTCCAGCTCGTAGGCAAAGGACATAAGATTAGATGTGTCATTGAAATAAAAAGTAATAAACTATTTGACACTTAAAATTCCTTTTGGAATGAGCAAACTAGAAGTCAATGACAAAAGGATTAAATTATTTATTACAAAATACTTCAAAGACTACTTTTCAGATGTATAAATTAATAAAGACTTTGAAAAGGTCAGAACAAAGCAAACAAAGAATTCCTTGGGCAATCCTGACATATGTGAGTCAGTAGTCTGTGCTGCTGTTTAGCCCTTGTGTTGTGAAGCTTGGAGAACCAGAGCAGGCGTTTAGAACCTGCTGAGCCAGATGGAGCTGCTGAGGCCGAAACCTCATGCTGAGAGGCTCATCTGATGGATACAGAAGAACAGCTTCCTAACTGTTTGCCCTGACTTGTGTTTCCCGTTTATGATACTGTGAAAAGTATACCTCTGCTTATTGGAGATGTCTTATAAATTAGCGAGAAACCTCAAGGACCTTGAGGGCTATTATCTGTCACCAAGAGAGTGAAATATGTAAAAAATATATATATTGTGACTCTTGACCCAAGGTATAAATATGTTGCCTTCTAATAAGTGAAAATGAGCATAGAATTGGAATTAGAGTCACATATATGTCACCTTAGCCAGTTCTTAGTTTAATACATTTGGGTAATCTCTTTTTCACTCCTGGCCTTTTTTTTGTTTTTTTTTTTCAATTATTTGAGGGGAGAGTTGGCACACAATGTTATACCAGTTCCAGGTGTACAACATAGTGATTCAACTTCTGTATATGTTGTGTTATGCCCAGTGTTAAGTGTAGATACCATCTGTTACCATACCACGCTATTCCAATATCATTGACTATATTCCCTCTGTGGTGCTCTTTTATTTCCATGACTTATTCATTCCATAACTAGAAGCCTTGCTCTCTTGAAATCTTTATTCTTCAAATATGCTTTAGTGCCTTTGGATTTAAATGGCCTCTACCATTTTGCAGGCTGGTATAGGCTAGCCAGACTGCCTCCCTCCTCAGAAAAATACAATTCAGTCTAAGTGTTGAGGAGTTGTTTCATTAAAGGCATCTCCTACATTATTAGACTGGAAGCATTAGAAAGCTGAATAATGCCAAGTGCTGGCAGAGCTGTGTAGACATGGGCACCCTCGGCCATTTGAGAGAATGATTCAGCACTCTGTGGAAAAATTAAGTATAAGCATGTCTTATAACTTAGCAGTTCTAGTCCAGACTCCTTATTTCAAAGTTCTTACATATTTATGGTGGGGTGTTTAGGAGCATTGTCATTGTAGCATCTGTACATGTGTGAGGTAAATGTGTATTGTATGATAGTGTGTGTGTGTGAAAGTATTTGTGTATGTGTGTGTTTGTATGGGTGCGAATGTGTACAAGTATGGATATGTGAGTATGAGTGTATACGTGTGTGGTTGTGATCACACGTTCTTATAGGCATCTCAAATGGCCAGCATTGGGACAGTGGACACACACCCTGGACTATATATAACCACTAGATATAATGGATTACGTGAAGTCAGAGCAACATAGATGGATCTTAAATATGCATTTAGTGAAAAGTAAGAAATGAGAACTTGAAAGAATATACATATTCTTTATATATATACATATTAAATATATATTTACATATATTTGAAAGTACCCGTGCTCATGCTATGCACATTTGGTAAAAACATACAAATAAAGACAATCCCATTAAACAGGATGAAGAGTTGCAATAGTTGCATATGGTAGAGGTAGGGACAAGAGTGAGTGAGGGGCTAACAGTTAATGAATAAATACCTACATCAGGAGAGGAACATTGTTTGGACCCATGATGATAATGCAGCATGAACTGAGAAGTATAATTAATTCAACTTTTTGCTCTTAAAGTCCAAGAAATACATGTGTTTGACAAAGAGAAAGTTTTAAGATAGGTTCTGCATCACAAAAGCATGGGCTTAAAGTGAGATTGTGGTGAGGTGAAGGACAGAGAGGCAGCCAGAGCCTGGATGATGCAGGACCTTGTATTCCATTGTTGTCAGGTTTACATGGAATTCTGAGGTTTATGGGGAGGATTTTTCAACTAGGGAGGGAAGGAAGTGCTACTCTTTTGTGATTTAAACGATTCTCTCTCTAATTTGGGGGATCTATCCATATTTAAGTCCAATTCAAGTCTCCTTTCATCCACAAAGTCTTATTTTAGCCCAAATTTTACATGGATTGGATATAATCTCCTCTGTGAACCTCTACAGCATTTAGTATCGTCCTATGCATTTAGCTTGTTTCTTATCATTATGTGTCCTTTTCTTACCTTTCCTTTTGGTATCTACTAAAATAGGTTAAACCTTTATAGATAGCAGAAAATACCAAATCATCCTCTGTTTAGTGCAGATGAAAATGAATTGAATCTCATGGGATATGGTTTAAAGGTGAGAGAGGAAGTTCTGCAGAAGTACAATGGCTTAGAGTTAGGCAACAGAGCATGTAGGAAGTATGGTGGTTTCCCTCGGACGTGTGGTCAAGGAAGAAAGCAATTCAGTGAGAGTAAAACTAAAGGAGAATTTTGTTTTCAAGGTGTGACTTTTGATTTCAGAAAGAAATTCCCAGTCTTTTGAGAATTATCTTAGGGCTCGCGAACACACAGCCTCCATCCCCTTGGGTTTTTGTTTGATGTTAATGTTCTGATAATCTGGATGGAAAAATGTAGCGACTACTGAATTAGTCAACTGCGATGTTGAGACAATGTCTGGATTTAGCATTGGATAAATGATACAACCATCAAAAATAGGGAATGCACATTCCAGGCTTACAATGAGTCCTTTAATTATAAGGTTAGTACTGATGATTAGGTAAAAGTATTAAAGGAAAGGTCTCATTATCCGTTTAAATGTCATTGTTTAGATTGCATATTGCGAAAATTTCTAAATCCATAACTTTAAGGCACATTCCTGCTGAAGTCTTTTATAAATAAGATGAATGTTTGGTAAATCAATTTCTCAGTTGAGTCTTTTCCTGCCAACTCAACCACAGTATTCAGAAATAAATATGAATTTCACGTAGAAACTTTCCAAAAGGTTTTGTTAGTGTAGTAGTAATTCCCAAATTCTTTGGCAACAGGCCCATGAAAATGTTTATTAGTTATCTCCCCATGTCCCAAAGTTCCCACCATCTCTTCCTGCCCCACCTCTTTCTCCTCTAAACCTTCCTATCAGCTAGGAATTCTCTTGGGTTTCCAGTGACTTTCTATTGAAAATGTTTATAAAAACTTTTGTGTAGTTATAGTGATATACGCATTTTCACAAATCTGTGTTTGGTCATGTATTCCTGGTGGTGATATGCTCCTGTACAAGTATTTGAGGGAGTAGTCTCTTTTTACTGCATGCTATTTGCCAGGACAAAGGCAGCCTTTGCCAGATTTAGTTCCAGCAAGGTGGAGGGCTGCCCAAGCATTTGCTTCATTTGGAATATTCTGGTAGTCAAATATTTACATGGAGCCCCCAAATCCTCTGGCTTGAATCTTTCATATTATTTCCAACTCACTGTCTATTTACAAAACCATTTAGTTTGGATGGTGGTATAGACCTGGCCTGGTTTACGAGAGGAGGCAGTGAAAGCACCATTATTGGTCTCTGTTAAAACAAGATTAGCCAACTCACTGGGAGTTGTACAAACAGAAGAAAGCTTGCCCATTCTAAAGTGTTCTTGTTTCTTCATAAATTTCTTTTTGAAACACACTAAAACACTCTGCTTTTTTGAATTCATTCTTGGAATGTTTTTCTGAAGGTTTCCTGAAGTTGTGACTGATAAGGGCTACTGGGAACTGTGCTGAATAATTTTCAAAGAAAGACAAAAATGGGCTGTGTAGGCACCTATGACCATGATGTTAAAATATTTGAAAACTTAGCATGAATGTAGAGGATCACATTTTAGTTAAGGTCCTATTGCTTCAGATGCGCAAGTTGTCTCACTGATACCGCAAAGCCAATATTCTTAGGCATTCTGTAGATAGACAATTTATTTTGTGGATTTATTATGTGGAAGAAGGAACAACATGTTTTATGTAACGTTTTCTTTCATATTCTGGGTTAGCACAATCAACAAGTGCTAAGTACATCATCTGCCAAGTGCAAGTATAATTCACATAGATGAACTGCAAGCATCTGATTAGCTTAATGAACTGATTTAGGTAGTGGTGCTGCATGAGAGATTTACAGACTAAAGAAAGTTCTGCTCTGAGGACAGAAGATCACATCTAACCTCATTAAAGATACTTAATTACACACACATTTTAAAACAGCAGTGAGCATACCGACATTTATCTACAAGTATCAAATAATACGTTGTCCGCATTCTAGTTCATTCTGGCGCTCTTTCCTTCTCACTGCCAAGAGAGTTTGCTAAATACATAATTTAATGCTCATTGCTTGGTCAGAGCAAAGTGCCACCAAGAATACCATTTCCGTAGGGGAGCTCCATTTGTCTGCATAAAGGAAATGATCACTTTGGCTTTATGATTTTACATTTTTTCTTTAGAAATGTTACTCAAAAATGCCAATAGACTCAATGAATTTGCAAATTAAAAAAAGATGTGTATGTAGAAATTTACACTAAACTCAGCTTCTTTTTATCTTAAGTAATCTAAGTGCAGTCATGTCTTTATCTAAATTCTGCCAATAATCCTATAGTACTTTGCATATGTTATATGTTTCCACTACAGTGTATTATCATCTCATAACTTTCTTAAATAAATCTGTTACCAGATTAGAGACTTTCTGTTGCAGGGAGCTATAAGCTCACCTCTTTATATTTCAATTCAGTGTCAGATCTGGTCCATTGGGGAAATGGCGCATGCTTCGTAAATGTTTTTTTTTTTTTTTCGTAAATGTTGAATACATATTGCCTTGCGGAGCACAGACCACTTCCTGCTCAAAGATTCAGAGAGTGAGAAAAAAACTTCATTGATTGCTTCGCTAATTTGATGTACTGTCACCCGTTAATTTGTGTTAAAGAAAGTAAAATAAACAAAAGAAACATTGATAGCAGTTTGACCTGCTTTTTCTTGAAATTTCTAATAAATGTCACTCACAAAGTTTAGACAAAGCAGGTCCTTGAAGCAATAGTTTCGCAGTCTTTAAGTATTAGACCCGGGAAACCTTACCTTTCTTGCAGAACAGTAAACTTGCTTCACTGATGACCTTAAGACGGCACATAAATATTATTCTTGGTTTCTCTGATAGCAGAGCAGTGCACGAGCCATGCCTTGGTATTCTTTAAGCATTTTAACAGTTATTTCCATGGATAATGTTGGCTTTTTCCTTTTCAGCCTTGTAAAAAGAATAACTTGGCACTTAAAAAAAAAAAAAAAAAACAAGTTTCCTTAAAGACTTTTATTGGAGGACCAGAAATTTGGATTATTACAAGCCCCCTAGATGATTCTTATTTTAGGCAAGTTTAATAAACCCTGGACAAATTGGTTTAAAACTGTTTCCCTTGGGGCACCTGGGTAGCTCAGTTGGTTAAGCATCCAACTCTTCTTTTTTTTTTTTAAGATTTTATTTATTTATTCATGAGAGACACAGAGTGAGAGAGAGAAGCAGAGACAGAGGCAGAGGGAGAAGCAGGCTTCCCAGGGGGAGCCTGATGTGGGACTCGACCCCAAGGTCCTGGGATTATGACCTGAGCCGAAGAAGGTAGATGCTCAACCACTGAGCCATCCAGGTGCCCCCAGCATTTGACTCTTGAATTCAGCTCTGGTCATGGTCTCAGGATCCTGAGATTGAGCCCCTTGATGGGTTCCTTGCTCAGCACAGAGTCCACTTGGGATTCTATCTCCCTCTCCGTATGCCCCTCCCCCAACTCACTTTTAATCTCTCTAAATAAATTAATTAACTAAAAAAAAACCTCTTGCTTTTGTTTTTTAAGTGTAACTTCTTAGGAGGCAATTGGCAATTGTTTATGGGGGGGGAGAGAGAGAGAGAGAGAGAGAGACTGAGAAAACACCCCTTATTATGAGGATGAAGGAAAACATCCTCAAGCACCAGCACAGTTTGTCATTCACTATCTGCTGTTACTTGACATAACCTTTCTGGAGGATGTATAAAAATAAATGAGAATCCTTAAAATGGCACATGCATTTTGACTCCTCAATTCTTCTTCTAATAATTTGTTTTAAATCAGTCATCCTGACATTATGCAAAGATTCAGCTAGAAAGATGAAAGTGGTTTTTAATAATAAATGAAACATTGGAAATAATGTGAATGTTTAAGCATTTGATTAAAGGAAGTTTGTTATAACACATGACTTCTCTTTCTCGACCTCGGAGTAGGTTATATTCTATACGCTCTTAGCACTGTGTTCTTCTTAGTGCTAAGCATATATAATCTTTGTTTATATTTGTTTTTCTCCCATTGCATTATAAACCCCAGAGTGACAGAGACTGTCTTATTATATCTTTAATACTTAGAGTCTGAAAAACAAGCAACTCTAAAAAAAGTGTGTTGAATGATAAAGAGGAACCATACGGTCAGAAAATACTATAGAAAGATATTTATTTTCTCAGAAA
Organism: Canis lupus baileyi; assembly: GCF_048164855.1. NCBI lineage: Eukaryota > Metazoa > Chordata > Mammalia > Carnivora > Canidae > Canis > Canis lupus. The sequence goes on along the minus strand of NC_132857.1, from coordinate 17,705,830 downwards.
GTTAATGATGTCTTTAGTTGTTTAAAAACAATTATAAAACAGCATTTCCAAAGTGCACCTGCCATAGGAAAAAAGATATGTGCATAAAAATTAAGAAGTGTAATTACCAAAAAGATAGCATTGGTTGTACTGTAAGCTTGCATTTATTGTTAAATTTTGATTTATTGTCAACTTTCCTACTTATAATCTCTAAATCATCTTTAATAAGAATATATCACCCTTGTATTAAGATAACAAACACTATGACATTTTATTTTGTTTTTTAAAACTGTAACATTTCAATTGATAAATACATCTGCCTGAAATCAGGTATTTAAAGAAAGACAAAGGCAAAGAGACGTGCTAGGTTTTAGTACTTTGCCATGGGGTGAGTTACAGGGATGAGGGATGAGTGAGCAGGTGTGAGAGTAGGAGAGCTGAATGCCTTGGGCCACTTATGAGAGCGATTTTTTACAACAGGAGAGCAGAATAAAGCATGGTCTTGACTATGGGAAGCAAGAGGACATGACTCCAACTTCCAAATCCAAAGTATGTAGTGTGTAAGAGAATAAATAGCGACCATTTGATAAAAGTATTTAGAATTTCTTTTAATGCTGGGATATCACACAGACACATGCACACTTATATTATTCTCTGTATGTATATATTGGCACTTTCTATCAACTGTCCTCTTTGATGTCCCATCAAGGATATGTGATCACAGAAGGAGTGAGTGTTAGCTAAAGTTCTACCAGAAGCAAAGCCTGAAACAAAGGCTTTCATGCAGTGATGTTTTGGGAAGTGATACTGCGGAGTAGGATCAAGGGATGGGTAGGGGAAAGAGCAAATCTAGAAAGATAATGGCAGGCAATAAGGGGATATAATGAGTTGGCCACCGCTGTAACAAATGGTGCCCAGTGTCACAGGCCCTTCTACAGAGTCTTATGAAACACATCTTAGAAATAAAGATCTGCCCATCTGTTCCTCCTTCCATTGGCAAAGGATGGTCTGTATGTGCAAGAGTTCCCTCACACTGAAGTTGTGAGTCCATGAGTGGTGACTTATTCCATGCCAAAGCGTTTAAAACCTCAGGACAGAAAGCAAGAGGTATGTGGTGCAATGTTGAGGTTGCTCCTGCAAGGAGATGTTCAGAGCTTGTTGAACTTTGAGGCTGGTTGCTGCAGCAGGGGCTGGAATGAGGTGGAGCTGGGAAGATTTGAAGAGGTACGTGAGGTATCCAATTTGCAGATGCTTAGCAGAAACACAAACTGAAATTACAATGTAATTCTAAGCTTCCATCTCATTCCCTTATATTTAGCCAGACATTTAGACAAAAAGCCTCACGGCATAATTAGGGACACTGCTAGCAATGGATTTCAGAAAGTGCTTTTGTCCGGTGGACAAATTCCAAAAAGATGCCCCTTTCAGGGAAAAAAAAAGATATCTATTTCTGTAGACCCCTCAGTCCCAACCCAAAGAGCATGTTTTTGTCGTGTTCACTAAATATAACCCTCTAACAACACAATATCAAAAGGTCAGACAAAGAGTATCCATTAAATAAATGTCATGGTGAAAAAAGTCTATATTAAATTATAACTCATAATTACTAACATGTAAACTAAGTCGATTCAAATCCCGTTGCCCTAACTTCTATTAGAAAAATAGGAAACCTTTCTTAGAGCTTTTAAATTTGGTTGCTTGGAAATTTGTGTGCATCAGTCTTTTTCTTTCCTAGGTGATAGCGAGTTGATAGGTATCTTACTCTAAGTAAAAAAGCCCTGATTCTCTCTTTAAGTGTGGTATTAGTCAAGGTGCTTCTGATTCAGGGTCAGAGTCCAGTGAGGGGTAATGTTTCAATGAATTGACTACAAACAGCCTCTACGCTCTTAAAAGTCTTGATATTTTGTTTGCTTATATCTGTATTCAGAAACATATGTTATCAAGTAGGCTCATCAATACATATGACTATGTATTTTGAAAATTTATTTTTGAAGTTTTGAATTTAGTTAGGAAAGAATGAATAAACCACTCTACTCAGGACTAAAATCCTCATCATTATAATTTTAAAAAAAGTATTCTCTTATTTCTGGTTGCCACTATTAGCAAAAATATCCACTATTCCATTGAATATTAAAATTATACTTGTTACTCTTGACTCTGTGTATACAGTGGAGCCAAAATTTAAAATATCTTAGTGCTTGTTTGCCTTCTCTCTTTCTCTTTTTCTTTTTTTTTTTCTCTTTCTCTTTTTCATTCTCTCTCTATCCCTCTCTCAATATGTGTAAATTCTCTGTGTATTTATATAGTTATGTACAAACATACACTTAGAAAACCATTCACTCTACTAATGACTTGATGAAAGATTTAACTACATTTTTGAGCATTGGTATTGCTGACCCTCTAGAAATTACTACCACCACCACATTACCTTACCAGCTGCTGATATGATGTGAAACATGAATATTTAGTGGGATACACAGAACCAGTTCTCCAACTTTTTCTTACATGACAAACAATAAGCAATTTAATCTCAGAGACTATTCAGTTACCTCCTCTGTGTGTGTGTGTATTCTTTTTAGGCATTTTTACCAGGTACAATTACCTTAACTTTGGAAAGTCATTTTCAAAATCACCACATACAAAATGTACAAATTTTCCGAAGTAATGTTAAAAAATAAGCACAAATATTATGTAGGTCCTATCATATATATGAATCATAGGGAATATGACAGCTTGTGTTTATAAATATTATTGATAAGTTATTAAAAATACATAAAACTGTCACAAATAAGCTGAACCATTTAAACACCTGAAAATCCAGAGTCCCCTCATCTTTTAAAATATTTACTGTTGTTCATATTTAGCTCTTTGCATTAAAATACTAATTGGCATATGGTTTCAGAAGTCAAAATTTTTGTGAGACAATTGCTTACGAATCCTTGCCAGGAATGACAATGTCATGAAATGAAAGGAGTAATTACTTAAGAATCATAAAAACTGAAATGTAGTCCTAACCCTGTTTCAAGACCATTGTGTGAGTTGAGAAGTCTCTGAGCCCCTCTGGGTCATTTTCTGTATCTGTGAAGGTGTCAGACTGATAAATTCTGAGATTTCAACTCTCCTCTTCTTCACATTTACTTGGTTCTGATAAGTCCCTAAAGTTGGGAGTAGAGAGTAAGGAAATGTGTTCCAGTCACTCTAGTCTGTCCCCTTTCCCCCTGACTTCATGCCTTGCCCTGACACTCATGATAATAATAATAGTAATTATTATTATAGCAATTATCAAATGGATGCTCAATTTGTGCCAAGCCCTGAGCTGAGAGCCCTTTGTTTACATCAACTCATTTACTATGCCAGCGCCCTGAGTGAGATCCTATTAGGGTTATTACAAAACTAAGTAAACTGAAGCACAAAGCTAAGCATTCCTCCGAAGCTTACACAATCAGTGTGAAAGGAGGGCTGTGCTTGACATCTGGTTCCAGAGCCCATTCTCTTAACTGCTAACCAGTGGGCACCTTGCCAGCCTGGAGGACAGATGGGGCAAGGGCCACCACAGCAAGATCAGCCTCTATCCATCTTAGATTTCAGTCAGTGATCTCTAATGTGTCACACCCACACATGGCTGTGTGTTGGCAATCGGGGAAGTTTTAAGAGGTCAAAAAGGTCAAGGAGAGTGCCTCATAGCCGGCTTCTGCTTTCATGACTGTAGACTCGGTTGCCCTTGGGCTCTGGGTTGGCCTTAGAACAACTGTGTGAAATAACCCTGCGCCTAAATTGAGAAAGACATGAATAGGAGCCGAAACTAAATATTTACAATTTTCCTCCAGTCTGTTTTCTACCTCCGTTGCTTTTGAAACTCTGGAATATTGACCTACCAGGAGACTTCAAATCACTTTAGTGCTTTGCAATCAGCATTTTTTGAAATGTTTGTTTCAGTAGCATGTGTGTGTGTGTATGTGTGTGTGTCTTTAGTAGGTTATAATATAAAAGGTATCTGTCATTGTAGATAGTATTCAGAAAGTTTGGAAACTATCTGTCTACCATAAGGTAGAAGGGGGAAGAGTATGAAATCAAGCTCGGTGTGTTTTACAAGGTGATCGGCAATGTTCTATTTACACATTGTGATAGTTTAAATGTGAAACAATTATACCTTCTCCACCTAGATGTAAACTGTTCCTTAAATGAAGTCATTTCAGTGATCTTTGCCAAGAGAAAACAAAACAGTATTATTCTCCTACTGAGTGGATCTGTAGAATGATCTAAAACTGTCAGTTTCCTTCTATTCCATTTTGCTTTGAAGAGAGATCCTTTACTGGTTGGGTACTTTTCCCTTTGAATTTTTGTTTTGTCAAGTTTTTGCTGTCATTTCCTCCTCAAAGTGTACTAACATAGAGCACAACATCCCCTAACCATCACTAATCTTGTACAATAGAAATTTCACTAATTCTTTATCTTTTAGCAAGAAAACAATACACAGAAATAGCACGAGTATTGAAATCTGGGATGATTTGTTTCCGAATATCTATTCCACTCACTAGCTATGTCACCTTGTGTCATTTTCTGAAACTCCTCAAGCCTAGTTCCTTAATCCAGCAAAGGGGGTGTGTAACAATCGTCCTCCCACCGCCACCTTTACCACCTCAATCCCTGCATCATTGCACTAGCCCCTGGTGGCCTCGCTGCTCCCACTCTTGCCCCCTTCTAGGCTGGTTCCACTTAAGGAACAGAGTGAGCTTTTAAAACCATTCGTTAATCAAATTCCTTTTCAAAACTTTCCAGGGTTGCTTGGGTGTCTCAGTTGGTTAAATGTCTGACTTTTGACTTTGGCCCACGTCATGATCTCAGGGTCATGGGATTGAGCCCTCTGTCGGACTCTGGGCTTGTCCAAGTCTGTTTGTTCGTCTCCCTCTGCTCCTCCCCCTGCTTGTGCTCTCATTCTCTCCCTTCTGTTTTTCTCAAATAAATAAATACAATCTTTAAAAAATCCGACAAAACTTTCCAGTGAGTGTGTTCATGTATGATCTAGTTAGGGGTACATCTATCATCATCTCCTAAGTCAGTCACCCTGGCTCAATCCATTCTAATAATTCCTGGCTCTCTTCACATTTCTTCATGTTCCTTGAAAGCTTTGAGCTCATTCTCACTTTGGAGCCCTTCCTCTTCTCTTCATGTGTTCCATTTTCTCCCAGATATTTGCATAACTCACTCCCTTGTGTCATTTCTGTATCTGGTAAAATCCCAGATATAGAAATAAATTAAAATATTATTGAGAATAAATAATATTTTAAAAATATTATTAAAATAAATTACCTCTTCCCTCACTCTTTTTCCCTTACCTGCTTTAATTTCTTCTTAGCACTTACCACTTGTTTGTTAACTGGTCTCCTATTGGTCCTATTTCACTAGAATATAAATTTCTTAGGGTAGGGACTTTCTCTTGTTAACTGCTTTGTGTGTAGTGGTCAAACCATGCCTGATATTCTAAGCCCTAAATAGTTGTTAACTAAATACCAAAATAATAACAACAACAATAATAATTCCTTACAAGTTTGATATGCAGATTAAATACAATAATTGGTTAAAATATCTGTCATCATGCTTGGCACAAAATCAGCACTTAATAAATGAAAATTATTATTGTTAAAGCTGAATTTTATTTTCCCATGCAGTATGCAGGTATCATCAGGATGAAACATATGAGACACATTTTTTTCTCCTATCAGGATGCTGTGATGATTAATTTTATGCATCAACTTGTCTGGGAAGTAGTACTCAGATATTTGGTCAAATATCATTTTTTAGATGTTTTCATGAGGGGTTTTTGGATGAGATTTACATTTAAATAGACAAACTTGGAGTGAAACAGATTGCCATCCATAATGTCGGTGGATTTCATCCAATTAGTTGAAAGCCTGAAACAAAAAGGATAACCTCTCCTGAACAAGAAAGAATTCTCTAGCAGACTGCCCTTGGCTACAGCTACACCTTCAGCTTTTCCTAGTCCTACAGCAGACTGCCTCTGGACTGGAACTGTACCTCTTCCCAGAGTCTGCAGCCTGACGGCCTCCCCCATCAGATTTGGCATTCACCAAGACTATAAAAGCTCATCTGCCAACTTCTTAAATTTCCTTCTTATATATACACACACATTCTATTGGTTCTATTTTTCTGGAGAATTTTGACTAATATGCATGTTTTCAGCTGCAAGTACATTTACCAACTAGTATCTATGGTGTCTATTATCATCAGAGGTAACATTGTAGGGATGTTTGCTCATAATTCAATAATTATGTAGGGATGTTTGCTCATAATTCAATGTGTTGCTTAGCACACATTGTGCTGTTGTGTAGCAGCTCAGGGATGACAGGGCAGGGCTGTGGGTTAGTTTCTCTGCCAGTCTTGACTTTCCCTTCATAGTGACAGTCTGGCGGTGTACTTCCAAACAACTGGATCCTCACACAACCACATTGAAGACAGGAAGAAGCAAATGTTACTTCTCACATTTTCTCTTTGATAAAGGAGGAAAATCTTTGTCAGGAGCCTCCCAAAGTACCTAGGTTTCATAATCTGAGGTCAATACATGGATCGGGCTGAAAGCTCATCCTCAGCTCAAGGTCCTCTTCCAGCTTATGGGGTTTTGGCAGAATTTTATTACTCGTGGTTTTGTAAGACTGAAGTTCCACATATGGCATTTGCTTCTTGAATACTAACCAGGGCTTACCTGTTGCTGTTTCTGCCTGTCTCTTACTTCTAGGTTCTCTTTAAAGGGTTCCTCTGATGAGGTCAGGTCCATCCAGGGTTGTCTCCCTTATAATTAACTTAAAGTCAACTGATTAGGGACCCTAGTTATAACTGTCCAAACTTTTCATCTTTGCCATATAGACAAGAAAAATCACCTAAGTGATTTATTATCACCTTTGCACATTATTGGTTAAAATTCAGTTATAGGTCCTTCTCTTACTTAGGGCGATGGCATTATATATGATGTGGATCACTGGAGATCATCCCAGAAGTCTCCTTACTGCACCTGGCTTCACACTGCAGTTCCAATACTTATATCTGTATAACCTTCACCTAGTTTCTTTCTCAAGGTTCATCTTTTTCATCTATGAAATGGTGTGAATTAACTTATGGGATTACTTAAATATAAAATACTGCAAGTATTCAAATATGTTTGGGGGAATGAAGGTGGAGCTGAAAGTTCCAACCCTCTAATCATGTGGGTGGCCCCGTTGGCACTCAGCCTCCATCCTTAGAGGCTTTCCAAAAGTTACCTCATTAACATAAACTCTAGTGTAGTTGAAAGGGGCCTGTTATGAACAAACAAAAAGTCACTCATTTCACCTTTGTGTTCTGGAGCTATTTTGGGAACTGGAAACAAAACTAAATATTAAAACAAAAGACGCCCTCCTGCTCCTTATGTAGAAAATTATAAGGGTTACTCAGCTATCAGAAAAGATGAATACCTACCATTTATATCGACATGGATGGAACAGGAGGGTATTATGCTGAGTGAATTAAGTCAATTGGAGGAAGACAATTATCATGTGGTTTCACTCATATGTGGAATATAAGAAACAGAGCAGAGGATCATAGGGGAGGGGAAGAAAAACTGAATAGGAAGAAATCAGAGAGGGGGACAAACCACGAGAGACTCTTAACTCTGGGAAACAAACTAAGGGTTGCTGAAGGGCTGGTGGGTGGGGGCGATATGGTAACTGGGTGATAGGCATTAAGGAAGGCACATGATATGAGGAGTACTGGGTGTTATGCACAACTGATAAATTATTTTTTAAAAATGTTTATTTAAATGCAATTAATTAACATATAATGTATTATTGATTTCAGAGGTAGAGGTTAGTGATTCATCAGTCTTACATAATACCCAGTGCTCACTACATCACATGCCCTGCTTGATGACCATCACCGAGTCACTCCATCCTCCCCCCCTCCCCTCCAGTAACTCTTAGTTTATTTCCTATGATTAACAGTCTTTTACGGTTTGTCTCCCTCTCTGATTTCTTCTTGTTTTATTTTTCCTCTTCTTCTCTTGATCTTGTTTTGTTTCTTAAATTCCACATATGAGTGAGACCATATGTGTAATTTGTATATCTCTGATTGACTTATTTTGCTTAGCATAATATCCTTTAGTTCCATCCACATTGCTGCAAATAGGAAGATTTCATTTTTTGATGGCTGAGTAGCATTCCATTGTATATATATATAAACCACATCATTATCCATTCATCTGTTGGCAGACATCTCCATTCTTTCCATATTTTGGCATTGTAGACATTGCTGCTATAAACATTGGGGTACAGGTGCTCCTTTGTATTACTACATTTGTATCTTTGGGGTAAATACCCAGTAGTGCCATTGCTGGGTCATAGCATAGCTCTGTTTTTAACTGTTTGAGGAACCTCCATACTGCTATCCAGAGCAGCTGCACCAGCTTGCATTTCCACCAACAATGTAGAGGGTTCCCCTTTCTCCACATCATCGCCAACATCTGTTATTTCCTGACTTGTTAATTTTAGCCATTTTGACTAGTGTGAGGTGGTATCTCATTGTGGTTTTGATTTGTATTTCCCTGGTGCCAAGTGATGTTGAGTTTTTTTTTTTTTTTTTAAGATTTTATTTATTTATTCATGAGAGAGAGAGAGAGAGAGAGAGATGCAGAGACACAGGCAGAGGGAGAAGCAGGCTCTTTGCAGGGATCCCAATGGGAGACTCAATCCCAAGACTCTGAGATCATGTCCTGAACTGAAGGCAGACACTCAACAACTGAGCCACCCAGGTGTCCCAATGTTGAGCATTTTTGTATGTGTTTGTCGGTCATTTGTATGTTTTCTTTGGAGAAATGTCTGTTCACATCCTCTGCCCATTTCTTGATTGGATTATTTGTTCTTTGGTTTGATATGTTCCTTACAGATTTTGGATACTAGCCCTTTATCTTAAAAGACATTTGCAAATATCTTCTCCTATTCTGTCGGATGTTCTTTGGTTTTGTTGACTGTTTCCTTTGCTGTGCAGAAGCTTTTTATTTTGAAGAAGTCCCAATAGTTCATTTTTGCCTTTGTTTTCCTTGCCTTTGGAGATGTATCTAGTAAGAAGTTGCTGTGGCCAAGGTCACAAAGGTTGCTGCCTGTGTTCTCTAGGATTTTGATGGATTCCTGTCTCACATTTAGGTCTTTCATCTGTTTTGAGTTTATTTTTGTGCATGGTGTGAGGAAATGGTCTAGTTTCATTCTTCTGCATGTTGCTGTCCAATTTTCCTGACACCATTTGTTGAAGAGACTGTCTTTTTTCTATTGGATATTCTTTCCTGCTTTGTCAAAGATTAGTTGACTCTAGCATTGAGGGCCCATTTCTGGGTTCTCTATTCTGTTCCCATTCTGTTCCACATATCCCATTGATCTATGTGTCTGTATTTGTGCCAGTACCATACTGTCTTGATGATTACAGCTTTGTAATAGAGCTTGAAGTCTGGGATTGTGATGCCACCAATTTTAGTTTTAGTTTTAGTTTTCAGTGTTCCTATGGCTTTTTGGGGTCTTTCTGGTTCTATACAAATTTTAGGATTATTTGTTCCAACTCTGTGAAGAAAGTCCATGGTATTTTGATAGGGATTACATTGAATGTACAGATTGCTCTAGGTAGCATAGACATTTTAACAGTATTTATACTTCCAATCCAAGAGCATGTAACATTTTCCCATTTCTTCATGTCTTCCTCAATTTCTTTCATGAGCGTTCTATGATTTTCTGAGTACAGATCCTTTGTCTTTTTGGTTAGGTTTATTCCTAGGTATAGGTTTGGGTGCGATTGTAAAATGGAATTGACTCCTTAATTTCTCTTTATTTTGTCTCATTGTTAGTGTATAAAAATGCAACTGATTTCTGTGCATTGATTTTTATATCCTGCCACTTTGCTGAATTCCTGTATGAGTTCTAGCAATTTGGGGGTGGAATCTTTTGGGTTTTCCATATAGTATCATGCCATCTGTGAAGAATGAGAGTTTGACTTCTTATTTGCCAATTCAGAGGCCTTTTATTTCTTTTTGTTGTCTGGTTGCTGAAGCTAGGACTTCTAGTACTATGCTGAACAGCAGTGATGATAGTGGACATCCTTAGCAGAAAGGCTCTCAGTTTTTCCTTATTGAGAATGATATTTGCTATGGGCTTTTGTATATGGCTTTTATGATATTGAGATATTTTCCCTCTATCCTTATACTGTGAAGAGTTTTGATCAAGAAAGGATGATGTACTTTGTAAAATGCTTTTCTTTTTGCAGCAACTGATAAATTATTGAACACTACATCTGAAACTAATGATGTACTATATGTTGGCTAATTGAATTTAAATTAAAAAAAAAAAGAAAATTATAAGGGTTTTAGGAGCTAAGTGCCAGGAATAGTCAGAGGCCAAATATATATTTCTGATTATAAATCATGACATAAATGCATAGCTGAGTAGTTGGCATGTAGAAGGCAAATGTTACTCTCCTGTCTCATCACCTACAGAGTTATTAAATAAAATGAAATAAGTAAAATGCTCAGTTCAGTATCTAGTCTATAGAAACAGTACAATAAATGTCAACTTCTTCTCCCTTTCATTTTTACATAAAATGCCATTTTAGAAGACACATAGTGTATTCCTGAGCAGTTATTTAATTTTTATGAGTTTTCATATCCTAATTGTATCATAAAAGAAAACTCAACATGAATCTGTTTGATCTTCCACTACTATTTAAAATGAAAATAATTTTTTATAATAAGGTTTCTTTAGAAACTATAAAATTGTCTGAATTTTTATAAAAGGTCCTTTATTCTATGCGATAATATTTCTGAATGTTTCTAATGTCTAAAAATGATTTGAAAAAATAAAAAATAAAAATGATTTGATAAACAATTTGGAAAAAATATTACTATAAATATTAAGTATTTCAAATGTTTAGGTACTTTTGAAAAATGTCACCTACTTGCAAAAAAAAAAAAAATTAAACAGCTCACAGTAAGAATAAATAGTAAAGGGTGCTTGGGTGGTTCTGTCTAATTAGCATCTGCCAATTAGAGTCCAATTAGGCTCAGGTCATGATGCTGGGGTTCCTGCTCCCTGCTCATCTGTGAGTCTGCTTCCCCCTGCTTATGCTCCCTCTCTCTCTCTCACATTCATTCTCTCTCTCAAATAAATAAATGAATTTTTTTTTAAAGGAACAAATAGTAAAAACTTTTTAAAATTAAAAACCAGAAAATCAGAGACCATTTATTTAGAGAAACAAACTACAAAATTTGTTGCTGGGAGAGAACACAAAATTTAGTTCTGTGTTTCTTAGCAATTAAAGAGGGAAGGGGAAGGAGCAATGAGTCAGATTACTAATATTCTCTTAATGTTCTTGTAAAAAGAAATATTTATGTATCTTTAAACTCTTTTAAGGTGGATAATTAATTATTCTTTCAGGTTAGCATGCCTCTGGCCTGGCCTCGTATCTTAGATTTTAATCCCTAAATACATGTTTGTTGAACTGACCTGAACGGTCACCAAAGCTATATTTCATATGGCGATTAACAGAGAAAGATGGCTACTGATGTAAAGTAAACCAACAAATGTTGCAAATGAGATACTTCAATGTAGGTTTGAGAAAATGCACAAATGTTCTTCATAGAGTGGTTTCTCATGTAGAGTGTATAGAATTTAACCTTGAAAAAGCTATTTCTTTAAGGAGCTAAGCATAGTGTTGGAAATCCTTATTTAAATGTAATATTTCAATTGAACATTCATTTATTATTAGAATTGGTTAAAGCATTGAAGATTTAAATGTTTTGGATCAGTTCCTTGCATTCTAGGAATTCACAAGGCAACTAATTTGGTATTGGCTTCTCTGACAAGCTCTGATATGTTGACATTCTGGAGAAGTTTGACTAAAGATAAGGGGATATAGTTTATATCTGTTATTTTGTTAACCAAGCTTAACACATATTTCAACCCGACTAAAAGTGCTATTCAAATTCTGCACAGAAGGCTGTGCCTGGAAATGAGTCCAATATTGTCCACAAAGAAATGAAGCTGCTTGAATTCTTGACTTTGATCCCAAAGTCTGTTCCATAGAAAAGAAAAGAGAGAAGTTGGCCTAGACAATTTAACAGCAGGTGTTGTCAATTGGCAGTTTCAATCATTAAAGATCCTCAGCATGGCTCCCAAAGTGATTTGCTTTTGAATATCATATAGCAATGATCTACCAAAAAAAGTTAGTAGAAGCATATACATCCACATTTGACTTCAATTACCGGATTTAGTGTTAATCTTGGTACTTGAAATTTGGAGAATATACAGCCAAAGTCAACAATTTTTGTTGCTATCCCTTTTCTAGCAAATATTCAAGAGATTTGACTGCTTTTGAAGGACTATTGGCTTCTAATAGTAAACTGTTGTCAACAGCATTGAAAAAATATGTGGGCATACGTGGTGACAAATTCTAAATGGCTCCCTACGATTCTTGGTGTTTACAAACCTTCTCTTAGCTACTCAATTAAACACTAAATAGGTACTGCTATGAATTGATTTTGTAGATATAATTTAGGTCCCAAATCAGCTGATTTTATTATAGAGAGGTTATTTGTGCAAGCTTGAGCTGATCACATGAAGTCTTTAAAAGCAGGAAGTTCTAACTGGCTGCATTGGAAAAAAGACAGATACATTTTAGATGGCCCAAGAAGATAAAGCAAACATCCATGTTGTGATGGGCTATGGCAGTCCCATGGCAAGAAACTGCAAGAGACATCTGGGAAAAGGGAGTGGTCCATGGTCAATAGCTAAAAGGAAAAATATGGTCTTCATTTCTACAACCACAAGGAAATTAATCTGCCAAAACACAGTGAGCTTGGAAGAGGACTTGAACCTTCAGATGAGAGCCATAGCCCAAACCCACACCTTGATTTCAGCCTGCTGAGACCCTGAATAGGGAATCCATCCATGGTGCACTTGATTCTGACCTACAGAAGCTGTGAGCTATTAAATTTGTGCTATTTTATGCTGGCAAGTCCGTTGTCATTTGTTCTACAGCATGCCTTTTAATGCAAGCTAATACAATATACATATAATTAATCTAGCATAGAATGAAATTATTAGATGCATTGAGAGAAGGGATAATAAGTTTCAGCTGTTTTACATTTTTTCGAATTTCTGCCTAAAACATACAAGGTACTTTCTTCCAATTTTAGCTCTACCCATAGTAATAAACTCCTTATGAAAGAATGCACAGAGATAGAAAAGAATGGAACATATTTAAAGTTCACTGAGCGGTCTCCTTAAGTCATTATGTAAGGTATTTGAAAGATAGTAGTAGTGAGCAATACCGGAAATTAAAAAAAAAAACCCAACAGTTTATGATCATGTCAAGGAAGACCAACAATGCAGATTGTATATTACTCAGTGATAATGTAAGCCACCGAACACTTTTGAGTGGTTGGGGAGGCTGGTTAGAGTGGGCAGCAGCAAGATTGCTCATCTATTAGTGTGAGACGGAGATTGGGAGTGGACCATAAAGCTGTTGTAATAGATCATGTTTTGTGCCATGGGTCTTTATGAAGATAATAGATTGGATATTTGGTTTTGTGGTCTAACATTGTAGTTTTAAGCCTGAATGTAGTTATGGTGATCATGGTGCCATTGACAAAAGAATGTAAGTCACAAAAGAACAAGTTTTAGAGTAAAGGTGATGAATTTAGGCTGGATAAATCAAATTTGAAACTCCACAAGATTATCCAAATGATAGGGTGGGCAAACAATGGGAAACGGACAAAGATTCCAATGTAGATTGTTGTTGCAGAAATAGATCTGAAGTTTTCAGGATATGAGATCATGGAAGACGCCCTTTTAAGGGAAAGAAGATAAAAAGTGGAAGAAATGAAAACACATGAGTGAGAAAATGTTACATTCAGAAGAGAGAAAGCTAAGAGAAAAGAATTGCAAAGTCTATAAATTTTATGAGGCAATGAGAATAGGTATCATGATTGAGGGACAAGAGTTTTTTTTTTTTTTTTTTTTTTTTTTTTTAAAGAAGATAATGGTAAATTACTCCAGCTATCCTAGGGGATACAGTGTGATGAATAATGGTAAAGGAGGCTTTTGAATTTGGTAACTGGAATGTGGATAGTGAATGAAAACAGTTTCAGTGAAATAATGAGGAAAGTGAAATTTGCCTAGAGTTTAAGAAATTTAGCGCATATAAACTTTTCTACAAATGTGAAGTTGAAGGAAAAGAAACACGTTAGCCAGGGGGATTATTTATTCATTCATCTAATAAATTCCATGAATAGTGCTGGGCATAGTCTCACTAAGAGTAAGACCAATTTATTTATTTATTTTTTTATTTATTTATTTTTTAATTTTTATTTATTTATGATAGTCACAGAGAGAGAGAGAGGCAGAGACACAGGCAGAAGGAGAAGCAGGCTCCATGCACCGGGAGCCCGATGTGGGATTCGATCCCGGGTCTCCAGGATCGCGCCCTGGGCCAAAGGCAGGCACCAAACCGCTGTGCCACCCAGGGATCCCCGAGTAAGACCAATTTATATGTAATTATATTACATATGATATTTATAATATATATATATATATAATGTTTAAGTTGCTATTTCTGGTAGGCTTCTTGTCAGGTTGCAACATACATAAACACACATACATACACACAGATCTGCTCTTATACATCTGTATATAATAAACATACCTACATATGATATATGATCTAGTAAGCTAATAATTTGGTTTTTGAAATATTCAATAAATTCTATTTTAATATTTTTCCTAAAGATTCAGAATACTTTGCAAATATCAATTCATTAATTCTTGCTGTGATTACAATGGTAATTTGTTATCATTAATAATAACTTTGCTCAGTGTAGAAATAGGCTTAGCCTCAGTCCTATCTCTTGAATTTTTATGAAACCAGTAAATGAACATATTTCTTTTAATCCCAGCATAATAATTTCCATTTAAACAGTTGAAATCCTAGATGTTTTGTTTTTAATCAAATCAACGTTATGGCCAGCATAGATTGCATTGCAGAAGCATTGCAATGACTGACAATAATAAGGATAAATTCATAATGGTCTAAAGCACAGACACTTATATTCAAATTCTCTTTATATTTTCACATAAATCAAATAAATTTCCATTTTCCCTAACAGAATAGGGATGCTATTCTCTGATGCTGTGTTTTTGAAGAAAGACTATTCATAGTGTCAATGAGTGAAGACTGCACTCATTGAGGAATATCTATAGAGAGAGAACAAGAAACATCTTTCTGCAAAATATAGCACAAAAACTGTATTCAGGAGACAATTTTTAGGTTCATAATATAGTCCACAATAAATGATGGGTGAAAGCTTAAGAATCTGGAGGAAAAAATAGAGTATTGTACGTAGAGGTTAATTCAAGGCTAAAATGGGGATTTTTAGAATTCTAAATTTTAATGATTTAACAAATGCCTATAACAAATTGCAACTCATTACAATTCTGAAGTAACTCCTCTGAGGGAGACTTCCATTTCTTAGCTCCAAGGTAGAATTTTGCATTTAATCACAGAACTCATCAACCCATTAGTCTCGGGATTCTTATTCCCAAGCATGCCTGGGAAACAAGTGGAGTTGCAAACAGTGTGCACTATGGCAGGGTCTCAGACTCCTATGGGCTTTGTGTCATTTGTTCTCAGGATGCTTTAAGCTTTATAATAGGTTTTGAGACTCCTAGTGGCACTTCTTCCACCCCACTAAGAAACTCTCTAAGCTTTTCCATATTCCCTTCATTTTCCAAGGTGATTTTGAGAATTTTTGATGGATATATATCACTGCAACAGTGTTCACTGGGAAGGTTACAATTATATAAACTCTCAAGAAGAGTCCAGTGGTTTTTCACTACCAGTGTATCAAGATTCCTTTTGCAGTCTAAATGTTTAAGATGTCCTCATTGAAGAGTAGTTGTATTTTTAATACACAATGATTGCATGGACTGCAGAAATTCCTATGTCAATATGGACTCAAGAATCCCTTTAGTGACTCATGGTCCCTGACATTTCAAAACCTCAAAGATCAAAACTCATCCACCTAGTCTAACCTTCTCATTTTGCATCTATAAAAACTGAGGCTTAGAGAGGTTTGGTGATCTATCCAAGGTAGCCCATCTAATTAATTGAGTTAGAACCCAAGTCTCTTTGACTCCTAGCAATGTGCCAAGATTGCTGTTAATGCTCTACATTCTCTCTACATGGAGTCAAATAGTATAATGTACTGTCAAGGACCACCAGGAATACACCTGTAGTCAAGGAAGTTTCTATAGCAGGAAAGAAGGTACATCATAGGGACTGTGGGATTTCATGCTCAGAGGCAGTGGGAAGGGGCATATTATAGGATTAGAGGTTATACTGCTGATTCTACAGAGAGGTAAAGGAAGTTGTGTCTGTTCTGTGTTGGGTGCTGCCTGGAAGTAGGGACATCTTCGTAATTAGAGATCTTGGTAAATTTTATCTAGAAAGGGGGAGTGTACCAAAGTGCATTTAGAGTTGTCTTTGACAAATAAGCAGTAATCACTTACATTAGTAAAAAGAAGGGTATGTTTAGTTAATCTTGTGGTTGCAGAGTCTTTGTTTCTATCTTATTTCAGACATGTGCCCTGAGCACTGTCTCTGTCTTGTCCCATCACAGTCACAGCAGGCATTGTTTGGTCATTGTTTATGTGGTTTCTATCCTGTGATCATGTTTATGTTCTGTCAGGAACATCATGGTTTAGCTGTCAGCTGCCAGAGCCATTTTTCATTTTCTCAGTCACGTATAGGACAGCCTATGTTGATTGAGAAAGTACCTTTGAACCAACAGATGAAGTTGTAAAAAGAAATGTGCTAGTTCAACATAGGACAAATGTGGCACCTAAGAATGAAGTGAATTGTCTCTCAAAGCTGTGCATTCCCTGCTACTAGAATGGTCTGCAAATCAAATCTTTTGGTAAAAGGGTGATTAGAATAAACAGAGTCTCCAGGGCTAACTTTTTATGCTTCTAGGTCTAATCCACAAAGTTAGTTGCCATTATCATAAAGATGTAGGGCTTGGTTAGAAGATATGCACATGGCTGAAAGAATTTTTAACATAGTGTAAGTCAGACATTAATATTCATTTCACACTGCCCAGGCAAATTATCTTGCCTTCATGGGCTTGCATTGTAGCTCAAATGTTGGCATAAAGTCATATGATTTTTGTCTCCTACTATCTTATGCTGCGTATTTAATAAAAAAGAGATCTGTGTCTAAGCAGCATAGCTCCTAAAATTAGAAGAATACACAATATTATCAGGGCCTCTTGCACAAGGATGAGATGTGCTTTCATAAAAAATTAACTTTCTTGAAGATTTCCAGCTCTATCCATTTTCCATGCATTGGCCTGAGGTAGTTTCTTAGCTTCTCCCATCCCTGCTTGTTGAATTACTGTCCATCCACAAGGTCTAACTTAAGAATTCAAGAGTAATCCCCTGGATGCAGCCTCCTTTGATTCTACCCCCGAGATTGTGGCCTGTGGCCTCACATGAAAGCCCAGTATTATGGGCTGCCTTCCCATCTGGTGAAATCGAAAGAGCCTCAAATGGCGTGACTACAAGGTTTCCTCCCCACTCTGCTTCTGCAGATAAGGTCCTCCAGCCAAACAGCCTTCCTTATCAGTGCACCCAGGCCTGGTGCCCATGTATCCTTGAGTAGCTGCTTTCGGTTACCTGCCAGTTCCTGAGATGATTCAAACAAGCCAATCACATCCTCCTGTAAGGTCCACGGAGCATCCCACCCTCTTGATACTATAAAACCCGCTTCCCACAGCCCCTGGGTTTACTGAACCTAAGTGTAACTCCTGTGTGACCCATTCTGTTGTGCGGTCCCCTCCCCCAGTCTGTGAGTGTATGTCACTAATCAACTGCCATCTATCTTATCTGTAGGGGTTGTGTGTTTGGCTATCTCCATAACCCGTGGGCGGGAATCCCTCCCTCACCAGCAGGGTAGAGGGGAGACAATTAACACAGACACCTTCACTCTTCCTAAAGCAAGAGTGAATATTTTCCCATTACTTCTCTTGAACACTTTTATGCCCCAGTACTATTTATCATATTGCAGCTGAAATTAGAATTATTATGTTATCATTGTAACTCCTTACTGCAACATGGACAGAGATCTGAGTCTGATTACTCAGCTTTGTACCTCCTCTAGGGTCTATCCTGTCACCTTACAGATTGTTATGATTCTCATTCACATTACATGAGTACAGTTTTGCACCCTTTCCAATTTTAGATCAACTTGCATCTAGTTTTTGATCAAAAGAAACATTTTTCTTCGTATGATTGAAACCCTTTTCACTGTACAAGGGTCGAAACACATTAGAGGGAAATCTTTCACTGAATCAGCCCCGAGACTAACAATAAAGCTGTGATGGAGAGCTATCTCAGCAAATGTCATTAGTCCCATGTCCAGTGAGATATTGATGCTTAGCTAATTGTCCCTTCTTTCCCTTGCCAGTTCTACTGGGGGTGGAGGGGGGCACATTTCTTACTAATATTCCTTCTTTATTTTATTTTTAAAGATTTTATTTATTTATTCATGAGAGACACAGAGAGGGAGGCAGAGACATAGGCAGAGGGAGAAGCAGGCTCCCTGCAGGGAGCCTGATGTGGGACTTGATCTCAGGACCCCAGGATCACTACCTGAGCCCAAGACAGATGCTTAACCACTGAGCCACCCAGGTGCCCCTCCTTCTTTATTTTAATGTGGCTGGATAACATACACCATTGATAAGGCCAAGAGTATAATGGTGACATCGTTGTTAGAAATGGAACTGTTTTTGTAAGTTTAGGCCATCTCCAAAAATTGTGGGTTTTGTTAGCTTTGCTTTAGTGAGAAAAAGTAACTTAGATGCATGAATAGCTAGATCAGGCTTTTAAGCAGAGAAATGTTGGGAGGAAACTCAAGCTTTCCGGAGTTCATGATAGATTTTATAGGACAAAAGGAAAGTAATAATTAATGTCATAATTCAGAAGTGAAGGAATTCGGGCTGTGGTGAGATGGAAAAATAAAGCTATCTCTCAAATGTTTAGCCAAAGATGACTTAGAATTTCCCAGCAACTTCCAGTTTATTCTAATTTTTCCCCATTACTGATAGTTATA
Organism: Canis lupus baileyi; assembly: GCF_048164855.1. NCBI lineage: Eukaryota > Metazoa > Chordata > Mammalia > Carnivora > Canidae > Canis > Canis lupus. The sequence goes on along the minus strand of NC_132857.1, from coordinate 17,686,663 downwards.
TATTTCCTCACCACACTTGTTGAATTTAAAAATGTTAATGGGGGGTGCCTGGGTGGCTCAGTGGATTAAGTGTCTGCACTTGGCTCAGGTCATGATCTCAGGGTCCTGGGATCCAGCCCCAGTTGGGTCAGTCTCCCTGCTCAGTGGGGAGTCTGCTTATCCCACTTCCTTGGCCCTTCCCCCCACCCCCGACTCATGCTCTCTCTCTCTCTCTCTCTCTCTCTTAAATACATAAATAAAACCTTAAAAAAATGAAAATGTTAATGGCGCTATATGATGTTCTTTAAACATTTCATGCGTGTATGCTTTGCTTCCTCAATAACAATGGAAAATTGAGAACATAACTATATTTATTTTCCATCCTTATAATATTTAGAATAATCTGATTAGAGACTTCCTAAATTTTTGCTGATTTGGGAAGGTAATGTGGATTTGGAGGGATTTGAAAAGTGTGTCCCTTTCATAGTAGAGGAAACAGAATTTGACTACTGTGTTATATGTGATGATATTCAGAAGGAACTCAAGCCAGGATGACCTCATGATGTTCCCTTCAAGAGGCTAACAGTAGATTTTACTGTCTCCATATTATTAGACTATTCTTAGGCTAAGTCAGTATTGTCTCTTTTTCCAAAAGATATGATAATGATTTTTATATTGGTAATTTAAACAGATGACAATTTTGGTTACCTTTTACTAAAATGATGAGGAAGTTAGATGTGAAAAAAATTCATAGGCAATTTTATTTTACAGTTTAACATAAGAAAAATATTTTAATCACAGACATATGCCAATTATACAGTGATACCATGAGAGAATTCAGGTCCTAGAATTTAAAGATTCTCTAAAACAGAGCCATATAGAAGTCACAAAATCTATTAAATACTTGACATTTTCTATAGAAACAACTGTTTCTTGAAGGCTCACACTTGCTATGTGAGAATGAAAGGGAGAAATATATATAGAAATATATATATGGTTGACCCTTGAACAACATTGGTTAGGACTGCACAAGACTACTTATACACAGATTTTTTTCAATAAATACAGCCTATAAATATATTTTCTTTATAACATTTTCCTTTATCCAGCTTACTTTATTGTAAGAATGAAGTATATAATGAATGTAACATATAAAATATCTGTTGATTGTATATATTATTGGGAAGGCTTTTGGTCAACAATAGGCTGTTAGTAGTAAGTTTTGAGCGAGTCAAAAGTTATACATGAATTTTTCACTGCTCAGAGGGTCAGCACCCCTACCCCTGCCCTACATGGTTTAAGGGTCAACTTCATATATATATGTATATATATATGTATATATATAATATACACACACATATATATGTATATATATAATATACACACATTTATAATATATGTATGCTCACAATACATATATACATCATATATGTCCATATGTATATACATATATGTGTATTTTTATACATGTATATGCGTATGTATACAAGGCTCACATTTTTTATGTCAAATACAGGATTCAGAGCTTGACATTCCAAAAACATGTTGAGTTGAATTACAATGAATTAAATATGAACTCTGATCAATAATGCTAACAAGAGGGTATTAACCACATTTCACAAAATTATTATCTTATCTATCTATAGTTTTCATCTTCCAGTTTATAGGCATATATTTTCCAAATATTGACTTCTCTTCATTAGCAAATGAAGAGCTTTTTTGTTTGTTAGAAAATGACATATTGAACATTTTTAAGAATACTCAATTTTTAGCATTCCCCAAGTTGACCTCTGAAATATTGAAAAATAACAATTTATATATATATATATAACAATTTATAACTATTTATATATATAAATATCTATATCTATATCTATATCTATATCTATATCTATATCTATATCTATATCTATATCATCTATATCTATAAATCTCCTGGCATAACATTTAACCTATTTATATGCATTAGTTCACCTACTATAAAATAAGAGCTAGTGTATACCTACCATGTAAGTCTATTTTAGAATCTGACTCATTTAACATTTAAAGATTTAGGAAGATGGATATCAGTTATGTAAATATAAATTATCATCATTATTTTCAGATTTTAGTTGGACTTGCAAAAACAACAACAACAACAAACTTGTCTGCCTTGTAATCTTAAGTATTCTTTAGTCCCAAAAAACACAAGACAAGGAAAATAGGAAACTGGCATCACTGAGAAGAGAAAAACCCTTTTATGCATTCCAGTTTCTCTTACTTCTTCCGCCAGATAAGCCATGTGTTTGTATGACTCAAATTGGATGCAGGTGTGGGTCCATCCACACACTTAAAACCACATAGCAAATGGAAAAAATGGAGTGCACCAACCAGCTCCTCAGAGCCTTTGGGAAAGAAAGAATGCCCAGCCATGAAGCCTACTTCACTCTCCTTAGATGCGCGTCCAGTCAGATTTCTCAGTATATTGAATTAAGTCACAAAATCCTGGTTTTAAGATCGAGACTTGTAAAGAAAGCCAAGAAAACTAAAATCCCTGATGGATAATCTTTTCAACACCTTCTATTTTTTAAGATTTTATTTATTTATTTATTTATTTGACAGAGAGAGAGAGAGAGAGAGAGAGAGAACAAGCAGAGGGAACGGCAGAGGGAAAGGGAGAAGCAGGCTCCCTGCTGAGCAGAAATGAGGATTTGGGACTGGATCCCAGAACCCTGGCATCATGACCTGAGCCTAAGGCAGCTGCTTAACTGACTGACCACCCAGGTGCCCCTCAATGGCTTTTTTTTTAAATGCATGGCATTTCATACTTTTTTTTTTTAATTATCCACAAAAGCCAGACCTAGTCCACTATTATTTTGCTAACTGACCTAGAGTCTATTTCTCTGCAGTATCATTAAGCCAGGCTCACTAAGATGTGAATATTTCAGAGCATAGGTGACAGATGAACTATTGCTATCCTTGTATCCTATTATTTGTGAGCTTTTGGAACTTTCTTCCTTTCTGAGAGAGATGGGTTGTATTACAAATGTTTCAATACTCTTCAAAAGCACTTGCACATGAAGAAAGCAAAAGAATGCTTTGCATTTTTTTCTTTCTCAGAGCTCACTAAGCTTTGCTAATAAGTGCACCATCTATCTAACTCTGAGCACATAGCACGTTGCTAAGTTGTCATTCTAGTTTCCATATGGCACTGTCACTTTAGTGCCATATGAAGGGTGCGTCAGATGTTTTGAGTGGGGAGCTTTTGAACAGTTAGAATGAATTATTGGCATTTACATTTCTGTTTATTATTAGTCTTTTAGTGTAATTTGGCTTCTACTGTATTTCTGTTTGTATATTAGAACTCTTTATTTACATTTCTTTTCCTTTATGCTGCTTTTGATGTCTCATTTCAATCAATGGGTTTTTAGAGTAAATCTGCAACTAGTTAGTCAACTGACTAAATATTTTAAATATTATACATACGTCTGTAAGTTAACTTAGGAACAGTATTAAAGAGAGAAGAGAAACTGAAGACATAAGAGGGGAGACCATGATTTCTTTAACAGGAAACTATTGTAAGAATGAACGGATCATGTGTTTGACTTGTGAAACATAGCCTCTGAAAGGCTATTGGAAATTATGCAAAGATTTAATTTCTGTGGTGCACATACATGTTCTCTGGTAAGTCATAAACTGTTCATTCTAGCTCAGTGTCTAACTTCCTCTTTCACAGAGCCTTAACCATGTAAATAAACCCTACTGCAATTATATATTCTTAACTTTTCATTTTACCATACATTTTGAAATTAGTTTGACATTAATCTTATTGAAATTATCTATAAATATAATTTGCTCGTAAGAATGTTCTTTCATTCTTGCTGACACATGGCAGGATCTTTTACTATCAGTATTTTCGTACCAACACAGCAGGCTGGTTGTTAGTTTGCTTGTCATTACCAGATTCATTTCAACCACTGACTTTGGAGATCTTGTCAATATATTCTACTTTATGTTAACTGTACACACATTTATCACAAGTTAAAACAGTTGGAATATGTTAGTTTTCTTATCATGATATTAGGAGAATAAAAGATAATACCAATATAAGTTCAGTAGACCAGTGATTTGGACCTGGATCTAATGAATTACAATTATTAATGAATTCTAATTTGACACAAAGAGTTTGAAAGTTTGGCTCATAATTTTATTCCTAATTTGGGATGTAAACAAGTAAGGTGCCCTGAAACTGGATGCTATTAAAGACAATGCTGAATTTATAAAGTAAGTCTACAAAGACTGAAATAGTTAATGAACTTCAGTGAATACTAGTTGTTGTTTTTTTTTCCCCAGTGAATACTAGTTTTAAAGGTACCATATTTAAGCTCAATTTTGCAAAGGGCATGAAAATAGAATAAAGCCTCAGACTATGCATTATTATAATTATGATAAATATGTAGGGTAAAACAAAACAAAACTCTTGTTCGGCAAGTAATTGACCAATTTTTATAAAGCATGAGCATTAAACTCTATGTTGGCATTGGCAATACATTTGTCATGGCCAGAAGTTTACTAATGTTTTTGCTTTTGGTCTTGACCTGTTTGATAATATATCATTATCCTATACTCAGGGTTGGTTTACTTACTCAGACCAAGGTCTAAATATGAATATAATGTCCCTGAGTAGAGGAAGCCAGATATCATGGCCTTTATATTCATGTCTTGACTACCAAAAAAAACCTAGTTTTGCTTTCTGCTTGAAGCACTAGATTTCCCAGGAGGTGAAAAAGAAGGAAAAAGAAAGTGAGGGAGGAAAACATTAGATGGTAGTAGGAAGTGAAGAGATGGTTAGCAAGGGAACAGACATTTTTAATATTATGAATGAAGAAACATACTCTAATTCAATCTTTGTATAAATGTTTATTTTCTGTTTTATTATTGATAGTAGTCAAATTCACCAACACATATTTTTAAATTTCAATGCTCAATTTTTTTTATATAACAATTTTATATATGTGTTCACTTTCGTCGTTCAATGTATTTCCTTTAAGCAATTATTTTTAGTTGAGAAAACTGTATAATCACATGCAGAAAAGTGAAATTAGACTCCTATCTTATACTACTCACAAATATTAATTTGAAATGGAGGGGATCCCTGGGTGGTTCAGCGGTTTAGTGCCTGCCTTTGGCCCAGGGCATGATCCTGGAGTCCGAGGATCGAGTCCCACGTCCAGCTCCCTGCATGGAGCCTGCTTCTCTCTCTGCCTGTGTCTCTGCCTCTCTCTCTGTGTCCCTCATGAATAAATAAATAAAATATTTAAAAAAAATAATAATTTGAAATGGATTAAAGATTTAAGCATAAAGCCATAGCATAAAACTCCTTGAAAAACATAGGGAAGAAGTTCCTTGCCCTTGGACTTGGAAATTATTTTTTAAATATGACATCAAGAGTACAAACAATAAAAGCAAATAAACAGTGAGACTATAGCAGATGAAAAACTTTTGCACAGCAAAAGAAACAATCAACAAAATGGAAAGAAAACCTACAAAATGATAGAAAACATTTGAAATAATGTTCCTGATAAGGGGCTAAAATCCAAAATATATAAGGAACTCATGCAATTCAATACTTAAACAAATTAGATTCCAAACAATCCAGTTTAAAAATGGGCAGAGGAACTGAATAGATATTTTTCCAAAGAAAATGGAAATGTATTTTTCCATACAAATGGCTAGTGGATACATAAAAAAGGTAAAAAAATGTGCTCAACATCACTTAGCAGGGAAATGCAAATCAAATCCACAGTGAGATAGCATCTCGCCCTTATTAGAGCTATTATTAAAAAGCTATTGTTATCATAATCATTGGTGAGAATGTAGAGAAAAGAGAACCCTTTTCTGCACTGTTGGTGGGAATGCAAACTGGTATAGTCATTATGGAAAATGGCATGGGGGTCCCTCAAAAAACTAAAAATAAAAAACTACCATATGATCTAGCAATCTCTCTTCTGGGTAGATATTCAAAGGGAATAAAATGAGGACCTTGAAGAAATGTTTTCACTCCCAAGTTCATTGCAGCATTATTCCCAACAGCTAAGACGTAGAAACAACCTAAGTGCCCATCAATGGGTGAGTAGATAAACATGTGGCATATACACACACAATGGAATATCATATAGCCACCAAAAAGGAGGAAATCCTGCCATTTGCAACAACATGGATGGAGCTTGAGGGCTCTGTGCTAAGTGAAATAAGTTGGACAGAGAAAGACAAACATGCTGCCACTGAGATGTGGAATCTAAAAAAGCTTGACTTGCAGAATTGGAGAGTGGAATGGTGGTTGCCAGGGCCTGAGGTGAAGTGGGGAAAATGGGAAGAGGCTGATCAAAAGCTACAAACTTCCAGTTAAAAGATTAATAAATTCCAGGGATTTAATGTACGGCATCGTGGTTATAATCAACAATACTGTATTACAGAGTTCCGAATTGCTAAAAAAAAATTTTAAAAAAGTAGATTTTAAATGTTCTTACCAAAATTAAAAAAAAAGGGTAATTATGCAAGATATTGGAGATGTTAACTAATGCTACTGTGGTAATTAGTTTGCAAGGTATAAATGTATCAAATCAACACACGTAATATTTTATTTTATTTTTTTAAAATTTTATTTATTTATGATAGTCACATAGAGAGAGAGAGAGAGGCAGAGACACAGGCAGAGGGAGAAGCAGGCTCCATGCACCGGGAGCCCGACGTGGGATTCGATCCCGGGTCTCCAGAATCGCGCCCCGGGCCAAAGGCAGGCGCCAAACCGCTGCGCCACCCAGGGATCCCCGTAATATTTTAAACTTACATGATATCATTGTCAATTATACCTTAATAAAGGTGGAAAAAATTATTGAGCAGGCGGCAGTTGTGTTGCATGTGGCATTGATTACATGTATATAAGTATCTGATTCTTTCATATACTCAGCATTATTAGGTCAACTTATTCTGTAACAGCAAAAATAACCTATCCTTCAAATCCCATTTCACATTCTAGACCAAAGCTGCAAAACTATCCCTTTTATCCCAGATGGAAGGACATAAATTGTCTTTAGAGTACACATATTTTGTTCAATCCGCATTGTTATAAATTCTTGGTTGTCACTTGTTTATTTGTGGGTTTTGATATTTTTTTTCCTATGTATGAAAGATAAAGCCCTTTCCACCATTTCCAACATAAAGCAGTGGAGAAATAAGTCTAACATAAAACATGCTTTTTTTAAAAAAAATTTTGAGGAAAAGCAAATCAGTTAAAGTAATTAAAATTCAAAAAAGCATATTACAGATCCTGTAAATGTACTTTTTCTTATGGAATTTCTCATGGACTCTAACCCCTAGCTATGTTGTCAGGATTCAATTGTTTCTGAATCTTTTTCTTGTCTTCTATGCCAGGACTTCACTTCTTTCCCTAGGTCCAGCAGGCAGCTCCAAATTTCCTATTATTATTAGTCATCTAACTGGGGCGTCATCTAATATATGGCTATATCTAATGGTCCTGATCTTTCTTAACTGATTACTAAGACCAAGACATTTGCTTGTTAGAAGAATCTTCTCTTTTGGAGATAAGTTATTGCCACTCTCTTAGAAAGTGTATGCAACTACGACTAGGTTTTTTTTCAACAAAAAATTAAATTGTTCCCCCTTCTTTATTATTTTTATATTTCCAAATGCCTATAGACTTTACTTCTCAGATGTCCTACTGTTATCTCAAATTCACAATGTCAAAAACTAAAATTAAAAATATTAAAAACGAAACTCATTATAAAGATTTCGAAACCTACTCCTCCCCTTACATTTCATATCTCCATGATCAGAACCTACCTAGTTGTCCAGATTTGTACTCTGGGCATCATCCTAGATTCTTACCTATTTGTCAATCCCCAAATTCAATTATTATAGTTTACCCATTCTACATCGTAGAAATATCTGGAATCTGGCAAACTTTTTCCACCTTCCCTGTCTTATGTAGGTTAGTATCAACGATACATCTCAACTCTGTGCCACTATTTTCTCCCTGCAACTGAGTGAGATTAGGATAGACAGATCTTAAGGCTCAAGATTTCCACCTCCTGATGGTCACACCTTGCATAGTCCTCACCCCTTGAGTGTGGGTGGGCTCTGTGACTTGCTTTTAACCAATAGAATATGGCAAGTATGATAAAGTGTCACTGCTGGGATTGTGTTACATTGTGTAAGAATATCCTTCAGACTCACAACTCACACTCTCTGTTACTCCTGGCTTTGAAGAAGCCGCCATGTATCCCATAGTCCCAAAGAAATGAATTCTGGCAACAATCAACCCAGGAAAGCTTTCCCCAGCCAAGTTTCTGATAAAAACCCAGCCGTGGGAGATACTTTGAAGCCTTGTGAGACCCTAAGCAGAGGACCCATCTAAGCCATGACTAGGTTTCTGAGCCACAGAACTTCAAGATAATGATGTGCATTGTTTTAAACTGCTAAATTTGTGGTAATTTGTTACACAGCACTAGGTAGCTAGACATATTCTTTACAAAAAATATGTGATGAGATTACTTCTAAGGAAAAAAAAAAAAAAAGCTTATTAATGACTTCTCATTTTCCTCAGAACTAAGCCAAAACTCTTAGCAATACCTTTCACTCACTTACCCTTACCTAGATTTTTATAAATGCTGAACTTCTTTTATTTTCTTGAATGAAAACATCTTCCTTCCCCTCTCCAAATCTTGGCATATACTCTTCTTTATCCTTAGAATTTTCTCCTCTGGCTGCTTCTCTTTCTCTAACATCCTCCTTTCTTTTGTTAGCTAATTCTTATTCATAAATTTAAATTCTAGTTTAAATCTGACATTTCTGGGAAGTTCTTTCTGACCTAGGAAATTGTAGACATCCTTTCTTATTTATTTCTGTCATAATACTTTCCATACATTTTGATAATTGCTGATTTAATTGTCTGTTGTTCTCACTAGAGTCAATGAACCATGAGAGAAAAGATCATGTCTATCTTGTTCATAAGTAAATCGCTGGCATCTGACCGAGAGTTATGGCTCATTAGTTATCTGTTTCATGAATAAATAAATGGCTTACTTGCTACAAAATAGAGACTGAATTTGTTGAAATAGAGACTAAATTTGCCAGTAATAGAACCACAAAACATGGGCTTACAGGGGAGTCACAGGATCTTTTCTATTATGTGTCCTAAGGTGACCCCTAAGACTCAGACCAGCTCTTAGATTCTCCACTCTGTTTCCTTGCAGACTCAGGAGGCTTTTAACCTTCCCTGAAAAGTTTTTTATATCTAACTTTTTCTTTGGTGTTCTCCCCACTGAGATAGCATCCCTTTCTCTCACAAAGGCAAGTCTGTAGATCATTTTCTTTTAAAAAGGCAACCATCAACAGTAACATACTTTGAAAAGTTGTAAAATGTAGGCAGTTTAGTTAACATAGTTCATGTAGTCATAATCCATGATCAAAATTTACTAATTATTTCCCTTTTGAAATAATAATTGGAACCTCTTGTTCCCTTTTTCACTTCTAACTTTTGAATCTATTCCTAGGAACAAGGCTCAATAAAACATACATCCTTGAAATGCTGACTTCAAAGCTAAGGATGTACTGATTCATACGTTTTTCCTCTTTCCAATAAGAAATTAAGATGGATCAATAAGTGTATTTTTATCTTAATGAGTAATTTACATCTCTCCATTTATCAGGACCTTTACCCAGAAAAATGCCTTTGAATCATATTTCTTGAACATTTCCTGGAGTTACTGCTAAAAAATATTATAAATGACCATTCTAATCAGAATGTATTTATAATACTTTGAGTAAACTATGATTTGGGTTACAGTATCTCAATGATATTGTGATGATGGCTTAATATTAAAGAATACAGAAATTAAGTAGCATAATTGGGGATAGAAATCTTAAGTCAGACTTGTGGATTTTTCTCCTAGTAGTTAGAAATTAAAGGACTATTAAATTAGTCAAGGGGTTAATTCACATTAGAAAACAATAATGAAACACTCCTTCTATAAAATGTAAGGGTGATAACTTAGATTCTTTGTTATTTATGCAGAATGAACAATTTTTCATTAGATGACTAACTGATAATTACAGACCAATCAGGTCTGGAAAGGACATGTTAAACCAGAATTAAATAAAAATTTCATTACAAAGAATTCCCTTTCTTACATTATTATCTTTGTAATATTTGAAAAACATCTTAAATGCTAACATGTCAAGGGTTTCAGACTGCAAAATAAATAAAAATTACACATCTTGTTTTCATGTCTGTCATTGTTTTATTGATGACACTTTTGCATACTATTTTTCTTCTTGACACTTATCAACATCTGATAGCCTAGCCAGTAAAAAATTGTTTCCTTCTTTCCTGCTTCAGTAGTTAAATATAGAGATGCATATTTTATCTTGCCTTTAATATGAAGGGCCTTCAGTGCCATGATTTATTTTATATATATAGAAGAGTCTTAACCAGACCATGAGGATTACATTCTTAAGCAACAAAGGGATCAGTGTGAGTACTTCTAGCTTTCTACTTTGAAAATAAAATCATGTGAGTCAGACTACTTAAATCACATGCTAAATTAAAAATATTGCGTCCTAGTAATAGATATTAAATAGTTTATTGACTTATGTCCCACATCACCATTTTTTTCCCAGAGTAATCAGACACCCTCAATTGTGATTTGTAGGAGATATGTTTAATATTGATCGCTACTATTGTAACGTGTATACAGAGTACTTTAATGTCCATTACCAAGCATCAAAGAAAACAAAAATCCTACTAGAGTAAAATTCATTTTTAGATTGTTTAACTTATTTTTAAAGCAAGACTTCAAAAATAGATTATTTGTATATACCCATTGAGCACATATTTCATAGCGGACACTGCTATATACTGCAACTTGTGTCAGACACTAGTTGAGCGCTGATGGGGTTTACAATTTCCAGAAGTAATAACAACTCTGATGCAAGAGAGTTCAAACTGAATGATGGATATGCACATAAGGAATTATCCATCAAATATAAATGTTCATAGTTGTGGTCTGCCTGCGTGTTTTTTAAAAACATTTGATATAAGGATCCTGGGTGAGTCAGTGGTTGAGCATCTGCTTTAGCTCAGGTTGTGATCATGGGGTCTTGGGATTGAATTCCACATCAAGCTCCCTGAGGGGAGATTGCTTCTCCCTCTGCCTACATTTCTACTTCTCTCATGAATAAGTAAATAATATCTCAAATAAAATTTGATATAGAACAGCTATTACATAGTAAATTCTGTATAATTAAGTCATGTTAGTAATGACAGAAAGCTTCTATTCAGTTTGGGTTAAACTTACGGAGATGGATATAGTAATTGTACATATATACCCATCACATATGAGGTTTTTCAAGTTTTAGAAAAAAGCATTTGTTTAGAACTCCATGTTTTAACAAAAAATTCATACCCACTATGCCTTTTCACCAAGGTCTATTGCAAATTATTTTATGCAGACATTAATCTGTCATGCTCCAGTTGTGCAGATAAAAGTGAAGCTTATGCTTCTCTAAGTAGTGAATTAGCAACCTCTATCTGATAATGTCTTCCACTTTTGCTTAATACAAACTTCTCCAGGAAAAATCCATTTTGGGTTTAAGAATTATATGTTTTTCAAATATGGAAATAACTCAATTTGACATAACGAAAATCATTAAGCTACATTCAGATTATCTAGTAACACTTCGCTTCAATGGAGTGGACATTAGTTTAATTGGCATCAGGATCCATGAGGCCTGGCTTATAATATCTAACCTAATTAGCCCCAGTAATATATATGTTTGCAAAATGGCATATCCATTCCTGACAGATTCTTTTCATGCAAAAGCAATATGATTCAGAAGGTATGAAATCCAATCAAGAAATAGAATCTTCTGGAAACATTGTAATATGATATATGTCACAAACCATAATTCTACCTGAAATTTTTTATTGCAAAGGTTCAGATTCAGTTTATATTGAATAAATAGATGGAACTTTATCTCTACCATCTCCTTTTTTGAAATTGCAGCTATTTCAAGGTAAATTGCTATCCTTTCTCTTTTGCTCATTGTTATTACTTAGAGAAGCTATTGTTTGCAAGATTATAAAGACTGAGTCTGAAGTTCTCAGTATATTTAGGGTAAAATTAATTAATTTAGTAGACATAATTTTAGCTATGAAACACCAATTTATATATTGTTAGCTAACATTGTGATGTTCCCTAGGACAAAATTCAAGTCTTATTTGTCTTCGTGATACAGTGCGAAGCACAAGGCCTGACACATTGTAGGCACCAACCTGAATATTCAAAATACTAAAGGCACACATGGTTAACTTATTTCATAATATTTCTGAACCCATATAGCCTCAGAACAAAGCTGGCAATTGTCTTACTAATGTGATGCATAATTATGGAGTCATTAGTAAGTAATTTAGAAAGAAATCTTTTTAGACATAAGTTCAAGTCTTTGTTTCACAAATAAAGTATTTTAATGTTTTCTGTTCCTTATGTTACTCCATTTCAAAGGCTCACTTAGAGAAAATAGATTTTCTTCTACTTCAAGATAGCATCAGTAAGATTCTCTAAAAGTTGGGTTTAGTAAATTATTACACTAGATAAGGACTTGATATTGGTAATGAAAATCTTTGATAAATTATCAATAGTTTAATTATCCATTTCTCAGAGAGTGACATAAATTGGAAAATATATTCTCTAGGATTAATAATCTATTATAAACATATGGTATTTGTGAAAAAAATAATTCTGTATCTCTGTAACACAGGATTATTTTTCTGTTTTTAATTTTCTGAACTTTAAAATCTAATTTCACCCAAAAGAGTAGTTTATTGTTACTTTCTTGTTATGGTTTGTGCCACATTTCAAATATCATGTTATTGTGATTAGTCAAATTTAATAGATAGACATTTGCTTAGAATTATTATTTTTTTGAAATGACATGCCAAGTCATTTAAAAGACAATTAGTCCTCAAAAATAAGAAAAAGGATAAAAGTTTACCTACAGCTGAATGCTAGTTTAATATTCTTTGAGTTCAACGTTTTATTAATCTAACCATAGATCCTTCTATCTGACTCAAAGAAAACAAATAACAAGAAAGACAAATTCTTCTTATGGAATTAATGAGAGAAAGGTATATTTGTTTTAAAAGTCATAAAGTTTAAGGTATCTTTGTCTCTTCAGAGAATTTCAGTAATGTGCTGGTGATTGGGGAAGGTGGTGTTGAAAACAGAGGTGAATATGCTTCAGTTTCATTGGGAGCCCACAGGTTCATTGGGGGACTTAACAGACACATAACTGTATTAGTAGGCAAACTTTAAGGACTTGATGGGGCCGCAAAAATACTGTGAAAATGTGATAGAGAAAAATATGAAGTTATTTTAGTGAAATTAGAAAAGCTTTTGGAAGGAGATAGGACTGAGCTGGAACCTTTTGTAAGGGTAGTCAAATAGAAAGTACGTTAAGCATAGGAAAATTGATGAAAAGTGAAAACCATGATTCATACTGAAAAAAAAAAACAAAAACAAAACAAAACACCCAAGTGCATGTGTATTCTTTGTGTAGAACAAATAGCAATAAAAAATGTAAATCATTATTTTTCAAAATGTAGCTTCCTTGGTGCTGAAGCAGCATAATTTATTATTTTCCTAATAAAAAGAATTTGCATGAGGTTGGGAGGATGAGAGGAGAGAGTTGAGTACACTGTGTTTAAAACCCAATAATTTTCAATAATTGCCACAATTTTCTGCCTGCCTACTGAATGCCAACTGGAATCAGCATTACCTATGAAGTACAATGGTGGATAATGTGGAGTGCCTTAGTCTAATTATGTTTTAAGCCTTTAGATAAAAAATTTATTCAAGCAAGTGTATTTTTACTGTGTGCAGTCTATTAAGCAGAAAAGAATGTAGCTCCTAACAGGTTACTCTGTAGGAATACTTACCAAGTAAAATAAGTATGTTATTTGATCAAGATAATTGTTATTTACTTCTCTTACTTTCAGAACTGATGCCTCCCTGGTTATTTTTTTAAAGATTTTATTTATTTGCTCATGAGAGACAGAAAGAGAGAGGCAGAGATATAGGCAGAGGGAGAAACAGGCTCTCTGCAGGGAGCCTGATGTGGGACTTGATCCCAAGACTCTAGGATCATGACCTGAGCCAAACACAGACACTCAATCACTGAGCCACCCAAATGCCCCATCTTCCTGATTTTTAAGCAGTCTTATTATTTATATTTATATTATATATCATTTATTTATTAATCACTTATTTATATTTTGAAATATTTCTTTTTATATGCAATAAATATATATAATTAAATATTTATTAATTATAAATAGTTAAATCAAACTATATTTTATATATTATGATAATTATTGTATAGTGTAAATATATTTATTAGTTTTTTATTTGACACTTCTCAAATTCATATTATATCTAAAGATTCATAAATTGTTCCTAACTGCAATATTACAAGTACCTAAATAGAAATATATTGCTTTCATTCATCTAGATATAAAAGATTGGATTGCTGTTCAGTTTTTCCTGGTCTTATTCTTTGATCATATATTGTATTTAATAGATTCACTAATATCAATAAGCCTCAATCTTTAAGCAAGAAGGAAAAGTGCTTATTTCACTTCAACAAATGTAAGAATAATTATCAGCATTCAACAAATATTTTTAAAATGATCTTGTGAGGGTTGCCTGGGTAGCTCAGTGGCTGAGCATCTGCCTTTGGCTCAGGTGATGATCCCGGAGTCCTGGGATTAAGTCCCACATCGGGCTTCCTTTAGGGATCTTGCTTCTCCCTCTGCCTATGTCTTTGCCTTTCTCTGTGTGTCTTTCATTAATAAATAAATAGAATCGTTAAAAAAAGGTCTTGTTTAGTGTTTCATCTGATCACAATATATATGTAAATAGGTATAGTCACATATATACATATACCTCTAAGTAGGTGTATACACATAGAAGTCTATTTTAATATACACTTTATGTAATAAATATTTATATTCCTTGAAGAAAATTTGGAAAGCTCTGAAAAAATATGATGGATAAAATAAGAATCAAACATAATCCTACTATCCAAAGATAACTGATTTAACCCAATATTAGCCTAGGTAACAAAACCGGAAACCTCAGTATTAGAAATGGTATTTGATGGCGCAAAACCAAAAGTTAAATCTGTTTCTTTATGCTTAAAAAATTTAAAATCAGTTTCAGGCTAATCTATGCTAATATGGACCAGTATGGTATAGAATTTTCTTCCAGATAATTTTTTTTAAGATTATATTTATTCATGAGAGACACACAGAGAGAGGCAAAGACATAGGCAGAGGGAGAAGTAGACTCCTCGCAGGAAGCCTGATATGGGACTAGATCCCAGGACCCCATGATCACAACCTGAGTGAAGGCAGATGCTCAACCAGGGAGCCACCCAAGTGCCCCAGATAAACGTTTGACTAGTATCCTAAAATACAATGATCAAAATTTCTTAAGGTAGACCAACTAATTTCAACAATCAGAATGACATTTTTCTCCCAGCTGAATGTTATTTATGTATGTAATGAAAACCTTTTTTTATCTAATTAAAAATATTTATGACAGATGCATTGACCTTCAATGCTCCCTTTATGTCATAGTGCTCTTGCATGTTAGTATCTTCTGTGAAGTGTGTCACAAGTAATGTTATCAATAGAAATTAAATTATTTCCAGGTGCTATTTAAGAACAGCATAAGGCTTCCCCCCAAAATAATGTCACTTTTACTTTCATTTTAATGTTCTTTCTTGAGTGGCTCAGTTGGTTGGGTGTTTGTCTTTGACTCAAGTCATGATCCTGGGGTCCTGACACTGAGCCCCACATCAGGTTCTCTACTCAAGGAGGACCCTGCTTCTCTCTCTCCCTCTGTCTGCCACCCTGCCTACTTGTGCTCTCTCTCTTTGTCTCTGTTAAAAAAAATAAACAAACAAACAAATAAATAGAGTCTTTAAATATATATAAAATATATATGAAAATATATAAAATATATTATGTATATTAAAATATATAAAAGATAGATCTTCTTTCTTGAGAATAAATGAATAAGCAATAGAAACATAGAATGAAGTATAATTTACATCTTATCTTATTTATGCTACAACTGTTCATATATCAATTACATTGACAATTGGTTACCAATAGTGAGAACTGATTATTGTAGTGCTCAACAAAATACTTTAACTGTTCCATTAAAAAATCTCAAAATATTCATTGGATTACTTTATACTTTTTGTGAATATTATGTCACATGTATTGTAGTAGAAAAAATGGATATTTGCTACTCATGAATGCTTTTCAAAAAGACTGAATCTTGAAGGATTCAGTCCTCTTCACTGAACACAAGGATTTAGTTTTATAGTGTTCACTACCCCTTTCTAAATTCAGATATAACTATTTTAAGTTGTGTTCTAACCAAAGGGGGAAGAAATGACATTATAGTGCTTTTTAATGTGCTATCTTTTTAAAAACAGAAATATTATTTGACTTGTTGGTCTTTGTATTTTGGTCCCATCTCCATTATATGGAACAGAAATAACAGTGTTCCCTTCATTTTGAAGTAGTGAGACAGAATGTGTCTCATACCATTGTGTGATTAAATCCTCAAAAGCAAAGTTGATTTCATGAGAGCTTAATCTCTATGTGAATCAAGCTGTGGCACATGGTAAAAGATAATCCTTTCTCCTTGATAGTAGAGGTCAAGTAATGGCCAATTGTGTGTTTATTTTTTCAATACATTAAATTACCTAATCATCTTTTGTGTGTCCCTTAAATTTAGTGCCACTTACTAAGTTTAGTGATCGGCTGACCAATAAAATAATATCCTTTTCTTGCCTTAGGTATTGGACTTTATTATATATCCAAGCTGGCATCAATATAAGATTTGAAATTTATTCCCTTGTTTTAGGTTGTTGAATAAATAAGAAGTTACATAGTCCATCCAGAGTTAATGTGACTTTTTTATTTTTCCTACCTTTCTTCCTCCTTTTCTTCCTTTCCGTTCCTTTTTGTCTTAAAAGCACAAGTTGAGGACATGTCTCATAAAAAGCAAAGTAAAAGAAAAGGAAGAAAGAAAGAAAGAAAGAAAGAAAGAAAGAAAGAAAGAAAGAGAGAGAAGAAGAAAGAAAAAAAGAAAGAAAAAAAGAAAGAAAGAAAGGAAACCCATGATTTCCCAAACCATAGGGATACATATAATAAATATGTTGTAAAGACACAGTCAGGGGATCCCTGGGTGGCTCAGCAGTTTTTGCGCCTGCCTTCCGCCCAGGGCATGATCCTGGAGTCTGGGGATCGAGTCCCACATTGGGCTCCCTGAATGGAGCCTGCTTCTCCCTCTGCCTGTGTCTCTGCCTCTCTCTCTCTCTCTCTCTCTTTCTCTCAGGAATAAATAAATAAAATATTAAAAAAAAAAGACACAGTCAGATGAAGAAGGAAGAATTTTCTTGAAGGATTCCTACAGCAAATGGAAATAAAACTATCTTCATTTTTGTGTATTTACATAATCCTTTCTATCATATACTCAGTACCCTAGATATGGTTGGTGTTTCTATTATTCCCTCTGTCTTCTAGACTTTAAATACTCATGTAGAAGACAGTATATGACTTTCTTACATTTGACATTTATTTCAAACTCATTCTGATTTGATGGTAAGTTCAGATCAATTCAAGAAATATTTATTGAATGCCTTTATTTATGTACAAGGTTTTTTGTTCAAGGTGTTAAGTGTGTACTAGGAGGATGAAGCTTCTGTCCATTCTATCTAAACAAATATGTAATAGAACATTTATAAAAATTATTCCACCGAAATCTTGCTCATGACTTATTTGCCATAGTTTATGATTTATAAGTTGTGTAGAAAGAGGTTCTAAAAGTTGATAATTGGCTACTTTTTAAAATAGAAGTTTACTCAAACTTAGGAGAAATGAAACTGTCCTTAAGTTCAAATACCATTTAAAGCAATTTGGCAATGACTTGACAATCCCAAAGAAAGACTAAATATTTCTCCCTGACAGTTAAAGATTTTTAACTGGAATATCCAAGTTTAGAAAAAGATATAGTGCCAAATAGCACAGTTCTGAACACTGAGCAGATGCTCCATAAATACTTGTTGAAAGAGACTGCAAATAATTCCCTCTTACATTTACAAGGAAAATTTTCCCCAATATGGTCCCAACAACTGTGTTTTACCTCCTCTATCATCTGTTTTTACTTGGCTACAACCATAGTTAGGCATATACTCAAAATTAGGGGGTGTTCAGAGACTTGAAGAGTCTCTCAATAAAAGCTCAAATGTCAAACTGAGGCATGGATTGTTTACATCTCTCCAATTAGTACGTATATAACATATCCCCAGATGTTTTTAAGGAAACTATATAATGTGTTAAATAAACTTCACATCATTAGATCTATCCTATTGTAAAAGCAAATACATCTAGTATAATTTCATATGGTTAAAAAAATAGATTTATCAATCTTGTTAGTAAGTGAAGTGAATTTATACGCCATACAACTCAACTATGTTATTTTAGATACCTTATATTTAACAAAATTAGTATGGCTTATTTTTCATCAAATTCTCTCCTGTTTTTTTGTTTTGTTTTGTTTTGTTTTCTGAATTACTTATGGCTATTTCTTGTTAAAAAAATTCTTCTTACAAAATGGGAATATTTAATACTATTGAACAATTTCAAGAGAAAATAATACTATTGAACAATTTCAAGAGAAAATACTGTGAAGGAAATTTTAAATGAGAATTTTAAAAGTTATTTGCAAATATCAATGTCTTTGGACTATGCGACTAATGTCCTAATGCAAAAACTGAAGGTAGACTGAATAAGTGTATGTGTGTGTTGAGTTTTATTTCCTTTTGTGTGGGTTTTTTAAAGCAATTTAAAATTTAAATCCATTCATTTCCAACTTGAAATTTGGATGATAGGATACCAAAATAGTCTACTTAAAAATTAAATGTTTTTTTTATTTTTATTTTTATTTATTTATGATAGTCACAGAGAGAGAGAGAGAGGCAGAGACACAGGCAGAAGGAGAAGCAGGCTCCATGTACCGGGAGCCCGACGTGGGATTCGATCCCGGGTCTCCAGGATCGCGCCCTGGGCCAAAGGCAGGCGCTAAACCGCTGCACCACCCAGGGATCCCTCTACTTAAAAATTAAACAACTTATACAAATCTTTCTTTATAGAAGGGAAGAATAGCCTATATTAATTGCGTGCCAATTATGTTAATGATCCTAATGTGCCTTTTGCTTTATAGTGTTTCTTGTAATTACAAAAACTGATTTTACTTCCATTTAGCACTAAAATCTCAGTTGTATGAGTACTTATAATTTGTGTGACTAATCACGGCTAGTAAATGGTAGAGGCAGGAGTGAAACTCAGGTCTTTTTGTTTCTAAGATTCTTATTCTTTGAAGTATACCAAGTTAGCCCCTTGAAATGTGTTTGAGTAGCTGAGTCATTAACAAGTTCATACTTATTAATAGATCACATGGCTTAAGTACATTATTATTTTTTTAAAGTTGACCTAGAATGTAAGTTTGACGCAAAAACTTTAATAATGGAAACTTTCAATTAGAATCTTAAATAAGTTTTAAAGGTTGATATCCTAGATTTATAATGCAAAATATTCAGATTTTATTTTTTTGTAATGTTCTAATGATCTGGGCATTTTTCCCCCCTAAGAGTAGTGTAGTGAGGAAATGAAGCGACAGTCAGGATAAGAAATGAAGAATCCTAGGATAACCTCCAAACTACATTTGATGAAATGAGTCAGCATAGCTGGAAGAAATAGAGCAGCAACAATTTCATTTATATTTTGAAATTTTAACTAAAATTCTTGCTTGTCCAAAGCCAGGTTTGGTTGGTCTGAACATATAGGCTTCTGCCAATTTGTCTATTTCTTGTATTTAGTTTCCTTTCTAGCAAAATAATTTTAGGATCATTGAGATCATTTTCACACACATACCATCAGGGAAAATTTGTATATGAGTTTGTTTATTGCAAATGATATACCATATGTAAAAAAAAAAAAAATCTGCTCTGAAATATTCTGAGTGATTTAGCATTCACTTGGTAAAAGTTGATGACAGCTCATATATTATACGTATATAATTCAAACTTCTATTTCTGTCAGTCTTAATCAACGATGATTTCTTGTTACTGATTGGGATTGTGTAATCCAAACCTAAAAAAAAATCATAGTCAAAGATTCATTTTATGTCTACACAAATTAGAATATTTTAGATGATCAGCAAAGAAGTGTGTTTTGAAATGTGTAGTGCTTGCTAAAATTAGTCCTATATTCTCTAGTTTTAAATTATGTTCTGAATTCATGTTATTTTTCCATTGAGTTAGAAAATATTTTTCTTAAAGTCCATGCTATTTTCCCTATGGAATTAACTCTCTCATGTTTTTCCCTGTTCTGCTAGAATTGTTTTAAATCCCAAGGCTCTCAGGAAATCTCAACTTAACTTCGATACTTGCTTTTTTCTCCTAATTTTCTGTACTATATTATCAAGTTAGAAATTATTATTATTATTATTATTATTTTAATTTTTATTTATTTATAATAGTCACACAGAGAGAGAGAGAGAGGCAGAGACATAGGCAGAGGGAGAAGCAGGCTCCATGCACTGGGAGCCCGATGTGGGATTCGATCCCGGGTCTCCAGGATCGCGCCCTGGGCCAAAGGCAGGTGCCAAACCGCTGCGCCACCCAGGGATCCCAGAAATTATTTTTAATCATGTTGAATGGCGAAGAACTTTGAAATAACTTCATCTAATTAGAAGAGTTTCTTGAAGAAGGAACTTCAGGAATCAGGTAGGCTATAGAGATTTTGCAGGCCAGGTTGTATGTATTATTAGCCTTTAAGGACAAAGAAATGTTATTTTTCTTGTGCTTAGACTTTTGAGAATGTTGTCTATCTAGGACAGGGTCTTCAACCCAGAAAAAAAAAAAAAAAACACATTATAATAAAGACAACCACAGAAAAGAAAAAAGTTAATTATTGGGAAGCAATCAATTCTCCAGGGTTTTGTACTTAGATTGTATGAAAGTACATAGGATTTTAAAATTTGAGTTCTCAAGGGCTCCAACTGAAGGCTGTAGATCATATTGTGGACCTAAGGAATATGCAGTTGCTTACCTCAGGAGTGCTGCCTGGCACAAGAGTAAGCATTCAAAAATATTTGTTGAATTAGGAAAGTTTTCAATGTAAAAAGGAAGAGAGAAGTAAACACTACCACTAATGTGATAGGAAAGCATTATATTATTAATGCTTATGTTGTACTAAACGACTCAGTGGCGACAACATGCAGTGCAATTGCATAGCTAGTAAAATTAAACTAAAAGAAATTGGTTGTTCTTATGAGAATTAGGGATTATTGATGGAGATGATTGGGGTGCCAATCTCCCCGACCCAAACCCTAACTTCTGCAGCTGCAGCTCAACATGAGCACAGAGAAGGAGCTAATTAACACTTTCTTTAAAGAGTAGGAACTAGGAACAGGTTCCCATATTTCCTGGCATATGAGCTGCATCCTGAAGAGTCTGCTAGACTTCCCGAAGCATACGTAGGGAAAAGCAGCAGGAGCAGCACCAAAGACGACATGGAGGTTTGCAAATACACGTCATGTCTGGGTAATGGAAACAATCTGGAACGACTGGCATAGCCAGGGAGCAGTCACAGATAAGGCTGGAATTTAGTTTGGAACCCTATTTTCAGTGTCTGGTATGTCTTAATAAAAGTTCATTACCATTTGGTACTGGGAAATCTTGAAGGAGTTTGAAGCAAAGGCTTGCATTATCACAACTTTTGCTTCATTTTGCTACCCAAGTACTCCATTACTCAAGCTTCACTTTCTCTAGGGTACGCCTGCAAAATACTACAGACTTTTCCTTATCTGGAAATGTATAGCACTTGTTGCTCCTTAGATATTTAATTACAAAAAGCTTACATAGATTTTAGAGATGCTCGTTCTTTCTTTCTTAGGGAATTTTAAGTTCCTTAAAGTGTGTAATTCTTAAAATGGTCACTGAATTTATGTGAGTTTACCAACTGATATTTCTGGGAAGATTTATTTAACAAAGGCATGCGTGAAGGAACTCAGATGTTGGCTTCCGCTCTCTCTTTTTTTTTTTTTTTCTTACAATATAATCTAGCCTTATGGATATGTGTCACTTACCTCAGAAATACGGGGAGATTATATGAAAGTACATAGGATTTTAAAATTTGAGTTCTTGAAGGCTCCAACTGAAGGCTGTAAATCATATTGTGGACCTAGGGAAATATGCAGTTGCTTATTTGCCAACCCAGGCCTATGCACACACAGGGAGTTCAGCCCCACATTTCTCTGGCGGCAGCTAGAGAGAGGCAGGACCACTGCAGTGACTCACTCCACTCCCCCAGTGACCCCAGGATGATCCAGTCAGGTTGAAGAGCACTCACAGGTACTCAGCCACCCAACCAACACTCAGGTCTTTGTTTCTCTCTCATATTAGGAGCTCCCGCTTATAATTTTCCAAGACCTCAGAGGGCTAGCATATTTTTGAGGTAGGAAGGGGAATTCAATGATGCTCGGTGTCCTGGATATAAAGGTACATGTTCTGGCTGCCTTTTTGGTGTTAATGTACTCATTCCGACTGTCAAAGTTTTCATGATTGTCACAGCAC
The DNA here is from genome assembly GCF_048164855.1 of Canis lupus baileyi. Taxonomy (NCBI): domain Eukaryota; kingdom Metazoa; phylum Chordata; class Mammalia; order Carnivora; family Canidae; genus Canis; species Canis lupus. The sequence continues at coordinate 17,663,908 of NC_132857.1, read as the reverse complement.
CCATTATCAGAATAAGTTAGGAATTATTTTCTGCATTTCAGGAAGACTGGAGGACGAGTCTTTGCAGACAGATGTGTTAACCAGTGTAAAATCAGAAATGTCACCTGTCACAGCTCTTGCCTGGGTCCGGGATAATCAAGACCTGCTCACCACAGCTGCCACTTCCTCTACATGGAATTCCCCCTGGAAGGCCAGACTAAACTCGTGGTGATTGGATGCTTCTGCAGATATAAGAAGGATCTGGGAAAAAAAAAAAAAAAAAGATCCCCCCAGTGGATCTGGGGCCACTAAGGCATTAGGTTGCAAGGCTTTCTGGGTGCTTGAACTGTAATTCCTCCTCCTCCCTGCTTTGCCTTACCCAGACTTGGGAATCATGTTGTTCTTCACAAAGGTCTTTTGATCTCCTGCTCTGCTCTGCTGTCCTTTATCCACATCTATCTTGGTTTTTACCATTCATAAACACTCTGATTCTAAAAGTTACTCAACTCCATGAAATGAGTCAGAGGCACACGTGCCTATAGGCATTAGGTCGGTGATGCAAATGAAGAAATGGGAGCTGGGAACAGCTGGAAAACGGGAGAGAAATGACTCCATTTTTCTCAAGTCAATAGTGGCCACTGGAGAATATGGGTCAAATCTAGCTGAAAATAAAAAGGATTTATTTTTTTTTAAACTCTGCAGTCTAATTAGAACATTTTTGGGGGCACATCTGGCTTGCAGCCTGTTTTTTTTTTTATCTTTTTTTCTTTTCAAATCCGATACTCTGGAATTCATCCTTAAGTTACATCAATCACAACTGTAGGGATTTACTTCTCAATGGCAATTTACCTAATATTCTTACCCTAATTGAGTTAGGCAAATGGGTTTCTATCTCACTGCTCAAAAGTGTTTTTACCTCTATATTAGAATATCATTATGCGTCCAAATCAGTGATTACACACACTAAATAAAACATAGAATTTCTGAGGCTCTTTTGTATGCACCGCTTCACTTAATAGTCACTTCAGCTCTAATAATAGGCATCACGGTGGCATTTTTAGATAGCTAAGGGCCACTTCCACTGTCACAGAGCTGAAAGTAGTAAAAACGTCCTGTCCGAATCAAGGTTCTGAGCAGTCTTTTGTTTCTGATTCACTAAGTTTATTATGTCACTGTAGTTTCTCAGTTACTACTTTCCAGAGTTATTTATCTTTTTGTTAAATCTTAGAAATTTGTAATGGAGATCTGTCCTGTAATTCTCATGTGGTTTTGTTGTTGTTTGTTTTTTTGTTTTGTTTTGTTTTTTGAAAAAACTAGTCATAGGCCTAAGACTCCTACTGATATTCAAGTCACTGACCCTGGTGATGTGATGTTTACAGATGGAGTTCTCATATCTGACAGACAAGATAAACAAGTCAAAGACCAGATGCATGGGAATTGATACATCCTTTGCTTCTGTGCTCTAGGACAGATTTTTTTATTAACAGTCTTCCAAAAAAAAAAAAAAATAACAGTCTTCCATTCATAAGATAATGCATTTTTAAAATTCCTAGCACCTGTGTGGTTCAGTGCTTAAGCCTTTGGTTTGGGTAGTGATCCCCCGGTCCTAGAATTGAGTCCCACATCAGGCTCTCCTTAGGGAGTCTGCTTCTCCCTCTGCCTATGTCTCTGCCTCTCTCTCTCTCTGTGTCTTTCATGAATAAATAAATAAAATCTTTTAAAAATAAATAAATAAATAATAAAATTCCTAGCCAATAATAATAAAGCATAAGTAAGAATCTATCATGTGCAAGACATACGATAAATACATACAATACTATTTTGTCTTTACAACTAGCCAGTAATTTTTGTATTATTATGTTTTAAAGATATGAAAATGAAGACTTAAAAAAGATAAACAATTTGACAAAGAAGGTTGCTTAGTACCTGGAATTAGCCAAATTTGGGGTGAAGGGCACACCTCTAGATCACCAAGTCTCCCCAAGACTTCTAACACCACCTGCAAGTTTAGCAGTTTCCCAAAACCACCCTAATTTTCTATAGTTTGCTAGACTCACAGAAATCACTGATCAGGGATTTTGTATCCTCCTGACATCAAGGTGTGGCAAAATTTGCAGGGAATAATGCCAACCCAAAAAGCTCACTTGAGCTTTGGTGTCTTGGGTTTTAACTGAAGTTTCATTATGTAGATGGCATTGGTTGAAGCTTTCTTCAGGTGGTTGAATTCTGTATCCATTCCCCTTGCAGTTCAGGCTGATATTACTTGGCCCAAAGCCCCAACCATCTAATCATATCCTTGGTCTTTTTGCCATGGCCTGCCTCCATCCTGAGACATCTCACTAGTACACACTCTCTGAGGCCCTTGTTAGCATAAACTATCCAGGTGTGGGCCCAGGGGCTGGTCATGAATAACAATGACGCTCCTATCATTCATGAAATTCTAAGGATTTGGAAGCTAGCTCCCAGGAACCAGAGACCAAGGTCAGACAAATTCTTTATTAAAACACTCAGTTAATAAACAGCAGAACCAATATTTAATCTTAGGTCTATTGGGCTCCAAATCTTACAAGGTGCATTTTCTCCTCATTTGCCTAGAACATTACCTGACACATAGTAGGTGCTCAATAAATCTTAGTTCAATCAATGAGCAAATCAGATTTTGTTTTCCTTTCGCACAAATAGTGTAAAATTTCATGGCAGTGATTGATATATATCCAAGGACTGAGTAATCTTGTCATTTTGTGAGTGAAATAAACTCTCAAAGGCATGCATTAATTATGAAACCCTTCAAATGAGCTTTTGTCCTCCTGAAAACAGCTTGCTGTTGCTATATAGAATCACCAGGAGATGAAAGAGGGGCTGGAGGGTATAATGCTTAAGACTTAAGTGATTACAGATGAGACTGAGTATAAATTGGTTTAAAGCTATTCTTTGGTATTAGAATAAAATTTCTTATGAGACTTCATTCTCCTGAGTAATGCTTGAGTGTGATCATATGAGATTTTCTTTTAAGTAGGACATAAGCTCTGTCATGTCTTTGAAAACAGTCCTTAAAAAATACAATTACAAAATACATTTATACAATTAAAAATACATTATGAAAAGCAGACTAATACTCAACAATTGAGGCTGTGTATATGAGTGCAATAGAGGGATGTGAGAGAGGGAAAACTTTTAGGCAAGAGAAATAAGGATTTTTATTTTTTTTATTTTTATTTAAATTTTTTTTGAAATAAGGTTTTTAAATTCAATTATATCTTTATTTATATTTTGTTTAAAATAAGGGTTTTGGGGGCAACTGGCTGGCTCAGTCAGTGGAGCATGCAAGTCTTGACCTCGGGGTCCTGAGCTTGAGCTCCATGTTTGGGGATAGAGTTTATTTTTTAAAAAAAGAAAGAAAGAAAGAATAGGAAAAAAAAAAAAAAAAAGGAAGGCTCTGCTCTAATTTAATTATAACTAACCTTTATTAAGACCTTAGTCAAAAGCAGATAATGGGGAAGCATATTTTTTTCTTTTACCTTTCCCTGCTTCATCATTGTCCCTTTCATTTTTCTTAACGTTACATCATCAGAATGCAATTAAAAGAAACAACGACTAACCCATAATTCAAAGTGAATAGCTCATTTTAAAGTAATGATCTGCAAAAGAAGAAAGATGGAAGTAATAACCTTTTATTGTGATATTTCCTTGGAAATTTTTCTGACTACATGATCACTAAGTTGGTCTGTTATAGAGACAATTATCTTTTTGGGTATATTCCCAGACTTCTAAAAGTTATAGTTTTTAACTTCTTATTGTGTTTAAATTATTTCATTTAAGACATTGCATTTCAGAATATATCTAAACTTAAGCCTGTACTACTGCCATTTTGTTCATTTTGCCTATACAAAGGATTGAAATTGGAAATATTGTAGTTACTGAACCATATCCCTTACATATCTCATATAATTGTACATTAACCTAATGATGCTTCCACAGAAACAAAATGTAGTAATAGCATATTATTAGGAGGCAGTGAACCTATAATGTCCAACAGTGTCATATTCACTTAAAATTTCATGTAAAGACAGAAATCGAAGGATCATGTTCGTATGTGCAACAATAGCTTTTAGGTCCTTAAAAGTGTTAAATAAAAGGAAACATAGTAAGATAAACTCACCTATTATTTTAGCTAAAGTAAATAATTCCTTTAATGTTCAGTAGATTGCTTCGTGTCTGCATCTATAAGCAAGTGGCAGAGGGCATATCTTTTTATAAAACTTCTTTTATTTTTAAGAGCCACGATTGATTCAGGACTAAGTCCCTGGCCCTGGTCTTCTGAAATGGCCTTGTAGCTGGTGTCTTTGGAAATACCTATCTTCTATTCTCCCACTGAAATGCTTTTATAACTAGACTTGTATTAAAAAATCTTTAGTACAGTATCTTCTCTCACTCTACAAGAAATTAATTTTAGAAATGTCCATGTCAATAGCTAGTTGTAAAATATTATTTTAATAATTCCCCAAATTGTTATGAAGTGGCACATCCTGCAGTAGCATTTTAGATGACTTCTACCATAGTCATTAACATATTTACTGTATTGTGTTAGGCATTTAGAATCAAAATAAAGATCTGTTCCTTTGCTATAAGGAGCTGCAAAATTTTTCTGCCAAAGTATATCTGTCTTCACTCTGAATCCAGTTATGAAAAGGTAAATTCTCACTGGGATTGTTGTCAGGTAACTGAGGTAGGTAAAGACACGTAAAGACAAATGTTGGAGGGAGGTATATTTTAGCAACTAGGAATATGTGTAGATAAAGGGAAAAATATCTTTTCCTGTACCCAGCTTAGATTCTGTGGTTGGGACCCTGTCAATTAGACAGTCAAAAAATAGATTAATGAGGAAAAACATAGAGAATTTTATTTACAACATACAATGTGCATGTATATGGGAGCATGCTGTGATGAGTCACCCAAAGGGAAGGTTAGAACTCGGGCTTATATACCATCTTTGGCTAAACAAAGAAAATGGGTTTTTGACTTCTGGGTGGAGGAGGCAAGTTATGGGAGGTGATCAAGAAAAGTGTGGTAAACAAGTCTTATCAGTAAGGTTGATTACACAGATTCAAGCCGGTGCTGTCATCACTGATAACAGCCATTAAGGGTCTTCCTTTCAGGTATTGGAGAGAATTAGTAGGATTGGAGTGAGCAAGAGCATGGCCCTGAGGTAAGAACCAGATGCCAGGTATAGTTTCAGTATAGAAACCCCCACATGAATATGGGCCCGGAGCGAGAAGAGGGATACTTCGCACAAGGGTCGATGGTTTCTCAAGGTATGGTGATTAATCCTTTATTGGACTAAGTGACATGCACTCAGGCATGTCCCGGTAGGAAATATTTGTTAGATAAGATAAACAATACATGTCTTATGTAAGAATATAATAATATGTACATGCTTATATGCATGGGGCAAACCAAGGGAGACAAGTCTACAAATTGAATTTTCTGTACAAATGTAAATTTCCTTTACAAAAGGAAAACTTAGGCCTTATTTTTAGAGTTGTTTCTGCATCTGCTGGTTCTTAATGACCTTTGGTTCAAAATAATCCAAATACCAGAAAGGCATACCTTGGGGTGGCATATTCTAGTACCCCTCCCATGAAACTGGTAGAGTTGTGACTAGTTTGGAATAAAGGGGCCTAACTGTGGACAAAACACTGCTCATCATTACAGTTCATCTTGTTTTACTTTTATAATAAGAGGCAAAGGATTTTTTAAAGATTTTATTTATTTATTTATTTATTTATTTATTTATTTATTTATTTATTTATTTGAAGAGGGATGGGAGGGAGAGCACAAGCAGGGGGTGGGGCAGAGGGAGAAGCAAACTGAGCAGGGAGCCTGACACAGGCCTACATCGCAGGTCCTGGGAATCATGACCTGAGCCAAAGTCAGAAAGCTTAACTGACTGAACCACCCAGCACCCCAAGAGATATAGGATTCTAAAATTCAATCTTATGTGTATGTGCTGTGTCCATTTAATGTACCCGAATCACTTAAAAGTGAAGGGAGTAGTTTGAATCTACAATAGCTGATGGATGCAGCAAAGCACAATTGAATATTTAGAGCTAAAATGATTGATGGCATATTCCAAATGTATTTGACAAGAAAGGAAACAGAAAACTTGACAGTTTCTATTGCAATGTTGAAAGTTTATTTTATGAAAAAAATATTCAGAACAGTCAGTGTAGGTGCTTAGTGAGTACTGCCCAAAACCATATAAACAAAAACAAAAAAAAATAAGTCATATTTACATTATCACAAAACAGGGTGCCATGTTCAGAGGTTGCTGTTACTATTGGAGGTTTTTTGTTTTTTGTTTTGTTTTCTTTTGTTTTTAATAATCTACACCCAAAGTGAGGTTCCAACTCACAACCACAAGCTCAAGAATTGCCTGTGTTCTACAGGCTGAGCCATCCAGGCACCACTGTTACCATAGTTTTTAACTGTCATCTTACCAGTAGGAGTAATGAGATTGATGATTATTGCTGCTGAGACAAAGTATAATTAGTGTAACATTAAATGTATATTGTAAAGATGTTCAGTAAAGTGTATTAACTCTTTCCCTGGTGTTTCTGCTTTTTCCCATTATTTTTCTGTTGCTAAGAATACACATTGTGTAACTACGGTCTCTGTGACCACTGACTGTCAGTGCCAATTATAATTTAAATAGTCCAGGCAAAAAGAGTAAATGTGAACCACCGAATAGCTGTCATCAACACATTACTGAAACAAAGTCATTTGAAGGGCCAAATGAAGTACGTTAACATTCAGACTCTGCAGGCTAAGAATGGAAATAGCTGAATTTTTTTTTAAGATTTTATATAATTATTCATGAGAGACAGAGAGAGAGAGAGAGAGAGAGAGGCAGAGACACAGGCAGAGGGAGAAGCAGGCTCCATGCAGGGAGCCCGATGTGGGGCTTGATCCCAGGACTCTGGATCACACCCCAAGGGGAAGGCAGATGGTGACCTGCTGAGCCACTTGGGCGTCCTGAAATTGCTGAATTTAAAATAAAATTTAAAAAATAGTAATCTTAATAAATGTGCTTTGAAGTAGGATAATTGGGTTTGTACCAATCAAAATAACTTATTCCTGGCATGGAATAAATTCAGGTGGGAAAATAGATTTAAAATGACAGTAATTCAAGAGATGAGAATAATTCTCTTAAGTGTCAGCAAACAAAACTCAGTTCTTTTACCTGTGAAAACAAACAGGGTTTATTAATAATAATAATAATAATTATTATTATTATTATTAATGAGAGAGAGGGGCAGAGGCAGGCTCCATGCAGGGAGCCTGATGCGGGACTGGATCTCGGGACTCCAGGACCGTGCCCTGGGCCAAAGGCAGGCGCTAAACCCCTGAGCCACCCATGGATCCCCACAAACACTGTTTTTATTAGTAAAAAGGATCCTTTAAACATCTCAGTAAGAACACCTTTGCATTGTCTGTCCAGCAGGGTGATGAATTTACCTTAATCATGCCCAATGTTAACCTATTTCCCTCATTTTCAAGAACACTGGCTGTGGATAAAATCTGGTAGTGGACAAAGGAGACAATCAATAGTCTGAAGAATACCAGAATATGCCACCCCAAAATACGTACTTTAGCATACGAATTATTTTGAGCTAAAACCACAGATGCAAGAAAAGCTCTTTACCTCTCTACAAACTATGTAAAAATAAAGTATAAACGTCTTGCTTTGTAAAGGAAATTTGTATTAATAAAATAAATTTCCGTTTGTAAAGCTATCTTTGTACCAGGAAGACAGCTATTTCTGGAGACAGCTCCTACCACCTGAGAGATTCTTCAAAGCAAGATAGCCCTATTTACCCCACACTTCCTCTCCTCACTTCCCTATAACTTGCTCCTCCTGTCCAGCAGCCCAAGACCTTTTCCCTTTGTGGAGCTAAAATGGTAAAAAAGTCTCAATCAGCAGACCTCCTCCTTGAGTCTCATTTCTTTAGAAACTCTCTTGCATATGCACATAGTTAAACTTTCACCTCTTCCATTAAATCTTTTTTCCAGTTTGATTCTTAGGCTCTAAACACTGCAACTAGGTGGGTAGAGAAAAAAAGATTGATCCCTGTACAAGTTCAAAGGACACAAGGTGCATAAAGAATGTGCTCCTAGCAGTTGTCAGACAGGAGGAAAGGGATTCATAAAGAAGTAGCTCTCCACAGAACATGAAAGACTCCTAACTCTGGGAAATGAAGTAGGGGTGGTGGAAGGGGAGGTCGGCGGGGGGTGCCGGTGACTGGGTGGTGGGCACTGAGGTGGGCACTGACAGGATGAGCACTGGGTGTTATTCTGTATGTTAACAAATTGAACACCAATAAAAAATAAATTTATTAAAAAAAAAGAAAGAAGTAGCTCTCCAAAGTGGGTCTTCAAGATTGAATAGGAGTTCTCCAGTACGTGTATTACAGAAGGACATAAAAAAAGAAAAGCATGTTGCAATGGCATAGAATCCTGAAAGAGCAGGAAATATTTAAAGAAAGCTCACCATTGCTGACAATCAGTCTGTGGGGGTGAAAAATGATGGAAAAGTAGCATAGACCTTTTGAGATTACATTTGACTCATCTCCCATCAACAAGGTCTTTTGACCAAATTATCTGTGTAAGTGGTTATTATGTTAAGTTTTTTAAATTTTATGACTTTAATATTTTATTAGTTACCTATATACATGATTGTAAGTGAAAATGTTTCTATAGAGCTTATAGTAATAGAAGTTATTTTTTGTTTCACTCCTCTCCACTCTTCTTCCCCTCTCCCTTCTTCAACATTCCCTAGAAGTAATCCTGAAGGTAACCACTTTCAACTCTTTTTTCTTTTAAGATTTTATTTATTTATTTGAGAGAGAGAATGAGTGAGAGAGAGAGCATGAGTGAGGGGTGGAGAGGGAGAAGCAGACTTCCTGCTGAGCAGAGAGGCCAACTGGGGCTCCATCCCAGGCCTCTGGGATCATGACTTGAGCCAAAGGCAGACAGTTGAACTGGCTGAGCCACCAGGCACCCCACCAACTTCAATTCTTAACTGTTTCTTCTCGTGTTTGCTGTATTTTATAAATTCCTTTTAAGATTTTATTTATTTACTCATGAGAGACACAGAGAGAGGTAGAGAATAAGCAGAGGGGAAAACAAGCAGGCTCCACAGAAGGAGCCCAATGTGGGACTCGATCTGGGACCGGGATCATGCCCTGAGCTGAAGGCAGATGCTCAACCACTGAGCCACCAGGCACCCATGCATTTTCTAAATTCCTAAGTAATGTGCTTATGTTGATTTTTAAAAATTACTTTCATATTTAATATATAAGACTAATTTTTACTGTGGAAGATGGAAATTTAAAAGTTGTTTTAGTCCTTTCAGACTGTTATAACAAAGCATCACAGACTGGGTAGCTTATAGACAGCACTTATTTCTCAGAGTTCTGGAGGCTTGAAGCCTGAGGGTCCCTTTCCGGGTCCCAGATTCCTCCCTGTGTCTTCACATCACCGAAGGGGCAGGAAAGCTCTCTGGGGCCTCTTTCGTAAGAGCACTCATCCCATTTATGAGGGTGGAATCTCATGACCTAATCACCTCATACCCCATCTACTAGTACCATTGTGGTGGGATAGTAATGGTCTTCATAATCATATGCTTCCTGTACCTTCTGCTGTCTGTCCTTTTCCATCACTCAATAGTTATTTCATTATCATTATTATTAATTATTATTTTTAAAGATTTTCTTTATTTATTCATGAGAGACACACAGAGGCAGAGACATAGGCAGAGAGAGAAACAGGCTCCTCGAAGGGAGCCTGATGCGGGACTTGATCCCAGGATCCCGGGATCATGACCTGAGCCAAAGGCAGATGCTCAACCACCGAGCCACCCAGGCATCCTTATTTCATTATTTTTTATTATTAATTCAACATTTAAATTATTAGGTCAATGAAAATATGATTCAAGCTGAGCTATATGACTATTTTTCTATTCCTGTACACATTTTTGTTTCTCCTTGAGTTTTGTTAATGATAATCAATTTTTGATTTTTGTTTGTTTGTTTTCCTTATAACTAAACCATCTTACGTATTTTCTCAATTTGTTCAAGTAAGTTAAGTCACCTGTAAGCTTCTCTCCCATCTATGTTTTTGGTGTGTGTGTGTGTGTGTGTGTGTGTGTGTGTGTGTGTAGGTGAGTGTTATATTTCTCCTGGAACCCTTTAACCCTGCCAATCTGATGGATGTCTATTCTTAATTAGTTCAATGTAATAAATATCCATAATAAGCTATACACATGGCTAAAGTTTGTTGGCGAAAACATGAGCAAGTAGAGATGGACTCTGACATCTTGGTGCTTATAGTTCAGTGAAGGAAAGTGTTATATAAAAAAAATAAACAGCGTTAAAAATGTTAAAAAGCTAAATATTGTGAAGGAAACATAGAGACAAAGATGAAATAACAGAAGTGGGCAGTGAAGATGCATTTTATATGGAGTGGCAGGCAGGATCTCTCTGAAGATAGCATCACCATTTTTTATAGAGGAGAAAAAGGAAGTTCTGATGAGCTGAGTGAGAACAGAAACTAACACGCTGAGACTAGATACACTTTCTCTCTTATTATATTAAAAGCAATACCAGGAGCATATTTTCCTTTCTCTATGTTGAAAATGCTGACACCAAGCAAAGGTAATTTACATACTTATTCCTGGAGGTACCTGCTTCTGGAAGAAGACTATGTAAGGAACATCTTACTTATCAAGGTGACATCTTTCTCATCAGGACTTGCTTCAAAAACCCTTGCTTCCTGTGCCCACCAATCCTAAGCTATTAAATCATAAAATCTACTGAAGATCCATCAGGGCTTTTCTTAAAATTGCAGAGGCTATGTCCTCATTTTCCATACTGAGACAGAGCCACAAGGTGGTTCTCACCTCCCCACCTCCATGCCAAAATAAGTCTAATAGCCTTGCTTTACTGGTGTTATTTTGGGCAATCAACAGATAACAATAATATGCAATAGTCACAGAAATGGTAGGTGGAGAGAGCCCAATCCCTAACCTAGAACTATGAGGAGCTAAGCCTTTATATCTACTCCCATATTCAGCCTCAACACAAAGCCCAACATTTTCTTTAATTACCCTATGTTCTTAAAGTCCTCTCTCACCTCTAAAAAGACAACGATCCTCTAAAATCAACTTTTTACTTGGCTCATGATTCTATCTTTTCCCAGTTCCTGAGGAGGTTTGGGCTCTAGCATCTTCAGTCACTCAACTGGAACCATTTTTAATATTCAAAAATGAATTTCAAAAACATAAGCCTCTTGCTAAAAACTATAAAAAAATCACAGGGTGAAATTCCAATTTTGTAGCCTGAAAATTGTAACATTTCTCACTCCTTAAAAAAATGGGCCTGTTCTGTGACTCTGACAGAACAGGCTAGGTGGGGAATAGAGATAAGTAAACTGGTGTGTTCAACAGAAATTAGTGGAGAACTGTGGACAACTGCAGAGTGAATGTTCCATCTGAAAGTGGGCAAGCTCCACTTATTCCAGCAGATTTTTGCCATGTGAGCCTAAAGGCCAATTTTGTCAGATACCTTGAGAGCTAGGTAAAATTTTTCTGTCTGTCTGCCTGTCTGTCTCTCTCTCTTTTAATGTGGGCAACTAGCAAGTATTTAAAAACTGCTCTGCTTGCCAAACAAAACTCAAGGGTAGGAATCAGCCACCAGTCGCAACCTCTGCTCTGCTCAAAGTTGGTTTATTGACTCTGCTCTAGGTGACTCCTCAATCCTATTTCCTTAGCCTCTCTCATGATGTTTGTTTAAGTGCTTCTCTTTTCTCTGTACCTATTCAAATATACCATCTTCAAGTTCTAGGTCAGTTTTGACTCCCTCTTTCCTATCGCCCCTGCTTCGATAGCACTCTGCTGGGATAATGTGTACTTATTAGCTAAAGATCTAATTTGTGACTTTATAATATGCTACTTTTAATATTTTCATTAGTTCTGTCAAGATTATTTTATTAGAGATGAAACTTCTGTGGAAAAGATCTTTGAAGATTTGCCATCTAGTCCTTCAATATGTAAAGACTTGGAAATGGTCACTAAATCCCTAGCATCATACTGTTAGTTGGTTACAGATTCCAGAGGCTTTTTAAAATTGCCTTGAGGATAGTAAATATCAGATACACATATTTGATTGACTACAAAATGTCTCTTTGTAATAAATACCTCTTTAGACTTTTGTTTTCTCTTAACATTTAAACACAAAATTCTAGATTCAGCAATGAAATCTGTTTTATAGAGTATTATCTATACACTGGAATCTTCTTCTAAAAAACGAATTGTTTTTATTTCTCAAAAAAAATAAATAAATAAAAGAGAAACACCCAAAACAATGGTCTGTGTTTGCATTCCATGTCAAGCTGAGGAAAATGAGTGCCAATTGCTTTTGTTTATAAGATGCAGCTGTGTCTCTCTTTAGTTTTAGAGGCAGTTTCCATTGGAGGAACGATTTTTCCTTCAGAATTTTGAAGTTGCTTATCTATTCAAAATGTTGCTACTTAACTTTCCCCCAGGTGACTGAATTCAGATTTAACATAAGGTAAGATTTTAAAATATTTGCTCTAATCTGGAGAATTTAAGGGGACAATGTCATTCTAACCCATACTATCCTACTAAAACATGAGTTACAATTATCATGGAAATACAGTCATAATGTTTAGGCAAAAAAAATGGGCCTAAAAATTCAACTGGAATTTTTATTTAGATTATATGGAATTTACATTTTAATTTGGGATGAACTGACACCTTTGCAAATTTAAGTCAAGAGTGTGCAATTCTATTTAATTATTCAGAGCACCATCTTTCATCTTATATTAAAAATCTTGGGGTACCTGGGTGGCTCAGTCAGTTGAGCAGCCAACTCTTGATTTTGGCTTGGGTCATGATCTCAGGATCCTGAGATCACACCCTGCATCAGGCTCCCCTGCTCAGCAGGGAGTTACTTTGTAAATACTACATTTACGTTGTTATTGTGAGCGGTGTCTTAATTATTATTAACTTTCTGGTTAGTGTACTGGTCGTCATTGACTACATAAGGAACAACTAGAAAACTGTCTAGGGCATATAACAGTAAGTATTTTCCACTCCTATATTGTGTTGCTTTGGATCACTCACTCAGTGGAGGGGCAGAGGATCCCAAGGTTTTAGACTTCTTATGGTGGAAGCCAGAAGCTCCCAGGTGGCTGAGTAGAAATAGACAATGCTCTGAGCTGGCACACCCACATCATACACACTGTCACTTCTGTCCGTATTTCAGGGGCCAAAGCACATGATCTAGCTCACTGTCAGTTGGTGGGAAAGTATATTCTCCTGTGAAGGTAGTTCAGTAGGAATGGAAAATTGACTGAAGAGTAACAGAAATCAAACACAATTAGCCAATTAGCCTTTTAAATAGGCAGAATGAGTAGAGATCATCATGCTGAGTATTTAATAAAAAGACCATTTGAAGGAAGGTGTTTGATTTCAATTAGGGAAATTTCAGCATTATATATATATAATTATATTCATATATTCAGCATTATATATATAAAATTACATGCATTAAGTTTAATTCTTAGCTTTATTCCAAAAATATTTTCATTTTTTAAATTGTTTAAGTCATCTCTATAGGTAACATGAGGCTTGACCTTAGGACCCTGAGATCAAGAGTCACATGCTCTTTTGACTGAGCCACTAGGTGCCCCAAAAAGTATTTCAGTTTTTAAATATATTTTGAGCATTATGTAGCTTAGATTATAGAGATGATAATTTTATGGACAAATTAATAATTGTGATCTTTTACATTAGAGCTTGCAATGGTTATTATAATATGCATGTTTTTAGGATATCTCTCACTTTATGCTGCAATCAATTCTTTATGTATATATATAAATGTATTTATTGTCTTTTCTTTGGGGGAAGCAGTGAGAAAACATATCTATCATCCAACCAAAAACCCATGGACCCAAGGGTTTCTCAATTTGATGTTAGGCAGCTTAATAGACAGAATTATATATTCCCATGTGTTTCGACAACTCTATTATTACTATTTATAAAGTGAGTACTTTACCATATTTTATTTTTTTAAAAGATTCTATTTATTTATTCATGGGAGACACAGAGAGAGAGAGAGGCAGAGACACAGGCAGAGGGAGAAGCAGGCTCCATGCAGGGAACCCAACGTGGGACCCGATCCCGGGACTCTAGAATCATGCCCTGGGTCGAAGGCAGGTGCTCAACCACTGAGCCACCCAGGGATCCCACTTTACCATATTTTAAATTAAATTGAAATAATCTAGGTAAATCAGAATCCTAGTAAACAAAAAATAGCAAATATTCTTAAATTTTATGCAATAAAATATCTTTTACTAGTAAGTCTACAGTGGTAGAAAATATCCTGACTTCATTGTTCCATATTTAATATACTATTATTCTTAAACACCATTGCATAAGAAATTCAATGTGAATTATTTTATTTGATAAACTGGTTTAAGTGAATTGCCTCAAGCAGTCTTATTATACTGTTCTTATACTGAACTTTAATATTATTAATTATTTTATTGGGCTCTATGTTGGTGTTTAAGGTCCTTGGCTGAGAAGTATTCTATTTTATTTACTATTTTTATTTGCCTTATGTATCTCTATATGGACTTCTGTTTGTGGGCTCTAGAAATATCCTAGACCCAAATGAAGATATATTTTTTATGTAATATATTTCAGCATATATTTACAGAGAATTTAGAGGTCTTTTATTGCTTCTATGTTTGTCTATATACATAAAATGTATATACATCACTTGTATATAAAATACATATATATATATCACATTTGAAGGCATTATCAAGTACCATGTAAGCATAATTTTTACATGTATTATATATGAAAGCATTTTGTGCTTAAATGGCTCTAAATAATGCCTTTGGATGGAGAAGACTAGTGAAACACCTGAAAACAACAGCAAACAACTCTAAAACTACAAACATTTATCTTTGAACAACAACAAGAAAAAAATCTGTCATGAAACCGTGAATTGTTTTTTAGCAATAATTTGAGAAAGCATTGGAGACTTAACCTGAATCCATGTGTTTTCAGTCCAAGGAAGCATAAGGAAAAGCACAATTCTGGAAATTAGATTAATTTAGTAATTATATGTCTAGCCTGCCAAATTCACAATGCCCCAGAATTTCATGACACTGAGCATTTGATCGTCAAAAGCCCTGTCTACTGGGGCAAATAGACAGTATTCCTAAATCTGCATCCCCTAATCTGGGGCCGTGAAAGGAAAAATCTGGAGACATTAGGTCTAAATCTTAAGGTCTTATAATTTCCTGGAGTTTATATTCTCCAATAGTATGTTATGAAAATAGTCCCTTTTCATTGTTGCATATTTCAAAAGTGCTAAAGATTGGTACGGTTAAATCAATGTTGCAAATTTTTTCACACTTAAAAAAGAAACACTGATGTAATCCTTTGATGGCATTGCTTTCCAGAGAATAAAATATTATCTTGTTCAATATCTTTGATAACCTTCATTTTTCCAAAGAATAATAATATTTGATGACAATGAATGCCAGTAATGCTAGAGACCAAATACCTATTCATCTATTGAATGTTTAAATCTGATAAAAAAAATCTGATAAAACAGTTTATTTTAGACTGTCTCCAGTTTAGGTCTTTACTATAGTGCTCCTTTGTCTTTCGGTAAGATTTAATACCAAATTGAGGGGCATCTGGGTGGCTTAGTTGGTTAAGCATCTGCCTCCAACTCAGTCATTATCTCAGGGTCCTGGGATCGAGTCCTGCATTGGGCTCCCTGCTCAGCATGCCTTTAAATTTGTTCTAAGATTCAACAAATAACAGCAAATCCTACGATTTTACTTTCTTTCCATGACAATGTATGGATTTTAATTCACACATATGTTTGGAACATTGCTACTATTCGTATACTTCCTCAGCAACATTCTAATAGAGCATTAAATTATACTATTTCTGTTTTATTGTTTTTGATGGGATAAGAAATAAAACAATAGTGTAAGTGTGCTGTATATGAGTTATTTCAATACAGCCAGTTTTACAGATTGTTTGCAAAAAATTATCTTAAAGTATGCAAAATACTGTTCTTTATTGTTTCTTAATCTTGTATGCTTATGAGTAGTTGTGATTTCTTTGCCTTTGCTTAGAAGCAGTCCAAACTGAAATTGGCTTTATTTCAACACTTCAAAATGAATTCCACCAAATGGAATATAAATTGAATTGCTCTCAGGAATAAAATCACTTAGCTGCCATGAATCACTATTTGAGATTTTCAAGAGCAAAACATTCTGATAAATGCGCCTGTGTGTTCCTGCTTATGTAGCAGCAGGAAGAATAATATATATTAACTGAACTCTGAAATTCACTTGGAATTCTACTTTTGCTGAAATGAAAGGTTACTTTTATCTTTGTATGACTGATTTTGACAGTCAGAGATATTAATGTGTGATAATATTTTACCACATTCTCTTCTCTCACCTCATTTCCTAAGCTTTAGTCTAAGAAATATTATATTATTGTATTGTATTATGTCATTTTCAAGTATTTAATGTATTTGAAATGTTTTAGGATGCAGTTAATTTCAGCATGACCACTTCTTCTACCTTTTAAGGTATTTATTTTTTATTTTTATTTTTTTAAAAGATGCTATTTATTTATTCATGAGAGACATACAGAGAGAGAGGCAGAGGCAGAGGGATAACAGGCTCCTCGCTGAACAGGGAGCCCCATGTGGGGCTCAATCTTAGGACCCCAGGATCACAACCTGAGCCAAAGACACATGCTCAACCACTGAGCCACCCAGACGCTGCCCCCCTTTCCAGGTGTTTAAATAATCCCAATAGTCCTTATTTTTTAGAGTATCGACTCCATTTAAACATATACTATTCCTGAATTTGTGAAATACAAATACTATCAATGAAATATTGGTATGTTACATTTAATGTAGCTATTCTGAGAGGGAAGTTCTTGAATATTTATCTTTGTAGCAGTTGGAGGCTCCTTTCCATTATTTATCCTCCAAGTTATTCTTTCTAATTTTTTTTTCCCATCTTAATTCTTGGAGGAAGATAGAAGATGTTTAGAAGAGGCTATACAAGTGGAAGATTGAGGTACTGGCTGCCTTGTGTGAATTCCGCAAACCACCAAAAATCTTTTTAAAACGTTTTAAACAGAATTAGCAAAATTCTTAGATTACATTTTGAATATGTGCTTCCTCATTATTGCTCAAGTAGCTTTTTGTGTGTGTTTTTTTTTTCTACTTCACTACTTTTTTGGTAATTAATGAATTACCTACACATAATATGTAACCAATGAAACTGTAAGACCCTACTGTAAGACATATTTTAATCTCTTGTATAAAATATTTATTCAGCTTAGAAATTTTATATAAAGGTGTTTATTCTGTTGTACATGTTTGCTTTTTTAAACATATACACATGTTGTCTCAAAACCTGTAACTGTGACACTTGTGTATGGTCATGTACAACCAATGTCTAGGACACTTATTTTAAGTTACTCCTGCATCAACCAGAATATAGAAAACATACAAATTTTTAATGATATTTACCATGTACTGATGCTGCTATAAAGTCAATATTGTCTTTTTTTGCATTTTCTTATGATAACTGGGAATCTGACAACTAAGTGATTATGAATATGGCCAAATCACAATTTATCTCTTGGGATTATTACACATAGCCACACTAACAAATACTGGGTTCTGGTATCAACTTGATTAGGTATCAGACGAGCCCCTGGACTCCTGTATCTTCCACTTAGCTCTGCGTAGATTGACCTGTAAACTCCTCTTGAGTACACAACATTTACTTGGTTCTGCTTCTCTTTGTGTCTGTATCACATTTTTCTGCTTATCTTATTCTTATGCTGTTAAAGAAAAGGTCTTCCAGGCCCTTTATCTGAACATTCCTGCCATTTCCACTTATTCAAGGTACCAATTCTTCTTGAATGATCTTAAAGACAACAAAAAAGAATAACAGATCATTGACCAAATTTTGCAATTTGCTTGAAATTCCACATTTGCTGCAGTGGCAGTTTTGTCTCTGCCATGATTTTGAGGAATTTTTCCTTTTTCACCCAAGTTCTCAAATTTAGGTCATATATAGGTCATAATATTCCCTTGTTATCTTTTTAATATCTGTACGGTATGTAGTAATAATCTCTTTCTTTTCTGATATTTGTATATTTGTGTTTCTTCTCTTTTCTCCCCAGTGAGTCTAGATTTATCAATTTTATTGAGCACTTCAAAGAATAAGCTTTGATTTCATCTGATTTTCTGTATTGCTGTTCTTTTCTCAATTTCATTAATTTCTGTTATTATTTTCATTGTTTTTCCTTCTACTTCCTTTGGTTTTAATGTTTTTCTAGTTCCTTAATTTGGAAATGTTGGTTGCTGATTTCTGTATCTTTCTACTTGTCTTATAAATCCTTTAGTGCTATAGATTTTTCTATAAGCTTTGCTTCACTGCAAAACACAAATTTTAAGTCTTCTTTAACTTTTATTCCATTAAAAATATTTTATTTCCTTTGTGATTTCTGTTTTGACAAATGGGCTGTTGGGAAGAATAAAACTTCATTTCCAAAGGTTTTTTTTTTTTTTTTTTTTTTTTTTCTTTTTCATTTCCAAAGGTTTTGAGCTTTCCTAGATATCTTTCTATTGTTGATTTGTTGATTCCTGGTCAAAAGTCATTACTGTCCAAGAAAATACTCTATGATTTCTACTTTTTAAAGAGTCTTTGCAGCCCACCATATAGCTTCATTTTTAGCATGGTGGGTGTTCTTGAGAATATTGTGCATTCTGCTGTTGTTGAGGGAGTTCTCTAGATGTCAGTAACATCAGTTTGGCCGATAGTGTTGTTCGGGTCTTGTGTTCTTCCTAATTTCTGACTTCTTGTTCCATCAGTTACCAGGACAGTTACTAAAAGAGGATTTTTGAAGTCTATATTATAATTACATATTTGTCTAGTCCTACATTCAGTTACATTATTATTTTTTTATCTCATACATTTTGAAACTCTGTCATTAGATTCACACACATTTAGGATTGTTATATCTTCTTTGAAAATTGGTGTCTTTATCATTTTTAAATTTTACTCCTTTAGAGAAAGTGATTTATTAATGATGCCTTTCAGCTTTATTTTGCTTAGTGCTTGTATGGTACAATTTTTTCACCCTTTTATTTTTAATGTATGTCTTTATACTTTACATATATTCTTTGTAAACAGTATGTAGTTGGATTTTGCTTTTTCGTCAACCTTGGTGTCTGTGATTTACTTGGTATATATAGATTGTTTATAAGTAATGTTATTATTAATGTGGTTGAGGTAAAACTTCAACTATTTTCTAGCTAGCTATTTTCTATTTTCCATCTCTCTCTTTCTTTCTTTCTTTCTTCTCTTTCTTTCTTTCTTTCTTTCTTTCTTTCTTTCTTTCTTTCTTTCTTTCTCTTTCTTTTTCTTTCTTTCTTTTTTCTTTTTTCTTTCTTTTCTTTCTTTCTTTTCTTTCTTTCTTTCTTTCTTTCTTTCTTTCTTTCTTTCTTTCTTTCTTTCTTCTTTCTTTTCTTTCTTCTTTCTTCTTCCTTGTTTCTTTACTCTGTTTTCTGTGACCTTTTAGTTTATTTTAGTAATTTTTAGGGTTCTATTTAATCTTCAGTAATTATTATTTTTATCTTTAAAGAATATTTTTGTAGTTGCCCTCAGGCTTACAATGTTTCTCTTTAACTAGAGTATACACTCAAATCATGTTAGATGGCTTCAAATGTAGAAGACCCTTACAAAAGTTTACAGACTGTGTCCAGTTTAGAATGGTCTGACTTACCATTTTTTGACTTTGTGGTGGTGCCAAAGTGATACTCATTCAGTAAAACCCATACTTCGAATTTTGAATTTTGATCTCTTCCCACCTAGTTACTTAGCATAAGATCCTCAGTCCCATGCTGGATGGCAACAGCCAGCCACAGCTCTGAGTCAGCCTTCTGATCATAAAGGACAAACACCTGATATGCTTAGAACCATTGTGGAGCCATATGACCATTGTTTTTTCCTCTCTGTATGATATTCAATAAATTACATGAGGTATTGAACATTTTACTCTAAAAATATGCCTTCTGTTCTATAATTTTCCCCAGCTCTGGGCTACTGTATGTGCTCTGAGCACCTTGAAGGTAGGAGAAGCCAAACTGGGATGTCTGTGGGTTAGTGTACTAAATGCGTTGTTGACTTATGATATTTCCACTTACTGATGGGTTTATTGGGATATAACCACACCATAAGCTCAGGAAAATATGTACTACCCCTAATTCCTCTCTCTCTATTACCATATAGTTTGGTTTGACATGTGTTAGCAATTCTGGGTAGTATTGATAACACTTTCACTCTATTTTTGTTTCTCTGAGAGCAGCTTTAATTTTCTTTGTTTCTGAAATATGTTTGTGTGTGTGTGTGTGTGTGTGTTCATGATTTTTCATTGAAAGTTCTTTTTCTAACAGCATTTTAAAAATGTCACTTTATTATTTTCTGACTTGCATGGTTCTGATATGAAATCTACTGTACTGCTATATAGGATGTGTCTTTTTTCTCTACTTTTAAGATTTGTTTCTTTGTCTTTGGTTTGGAGAAGATAGACCTAGATTTATTTTTGTTAGTTTTTTGCTTTAATATTTGTCCTATTTATATTCTTTGAAATCCTGGGAGCTGTGGTATAGTATGCGTCATTAATTTTTGGAAAATTTATAGCCATTATTTTTCAAATATATTTTCTGTCTCTTTCTTCTCTGGGATTCCAAATACATGTATATCAGGTCACTCAGTACTATCCCACAGTTTTTGGATATTCTCTTCTTCTGTTGTAAAATTTTACATTTTTTTCTCCTTCTGTTTCCCTTTGAGTGATTTATTGATCTATTTTCAAGTTTATTGATTCACTCCTTAGCTGTGCCAATCTACTAATGTGCCATTAAAGGCATTCTTCATCTTTAATTCTTTTTTTTTTTATTCTAGCATTTTTATTTGAGTCTTTCTTATAGTTTCCATATCTATGCTGAAAATATCCACTGGTCATTTGTATTGTCCACCGTTTCTACCAGAGGCCTTAACATGTTAATAGTAGTTATTTTAAACTACTATCTGATGATTCCAGGATCTATATGTCTGTGGCATAACTGAATCTGGTCCTGATAATGGTTTTGTTTGTTTTTTTGCTTACTTCTTTGCCCATCTTGCAATGTTTTGATTAAACCAGACATTCACACAGGACAGCAGAGATGGAGATAAAATTTTTATGCCTAGGTAGGGGTACCCCTTTTCTTCTATGGACATTTATTGGAGTATTTAGGAAATCATATTAGTAGTCGAGATGGATTTGGGGTTTTTTGTTTGTTTGTTTGTTTCTATGATTTCCTCAATGCACCATACATTTCAGTTACCTCTAGCACCGCCTTCTGTTTGCCATGGGGCTGGTTCCTGAGATTTTTCCTGAATGTCTCTTCCACTCACAGTTTTCAAGCTTCCCTTTGCTCTGTGCCTCAGAGAAGATTTCTCTCCACGCTTGCTCCTCTCCCAGTATGAACCATTGTTACTTCATACTTAGCACTTGTTATGTTGGTGATGGAGAGTTTGCATGGGGGGTAGTAGTGGGAGAGGAGTTGTTTTCTGTATTCTGAGTAACTTGAGTCTTAGACACTATTCTTGTGGGTTGGCCTTCTCAGTGGTTCTGCCCTGTTTCAGGTTGCAAGTCTTGGCCCAACATATATATGTTGCTGCCCCTCCAGGGACTGAGAGTATTTTACTCCTTCCTTTCCCTAACTGGGATTATTTTTCACCAGGGTCCTCGAGGACTGTGTTTTTGGCTTTCTTCCAATGGTTTAAGGTCTTTGTTCCATAACGGAAAAAGACAAAGATTTAGGCACTGTGCCTTTCAGTGGCTGTTTGCTTCTCTTCTCCAGCCTGTGCCACAAGGATGCTTTCTCAGGATGGTCACCCTGTCTCCAGTTGCTTTTGAGTATTTAGTAGATCTAAGGCTGTGGGGACCTTGGATGGCAAGGTGATTGAGCGCCTGCTTTCAGCCCAGGGTGTGACCCTGGGGTCCCGGGATCGAGTACAGAATCGGGCTCCCTGCATGGAACCTGCTTCTCCCTCTGCCTGTGTCTCTGCGTCTCTCTCTCTCTCTCTCTCTCTCTGTGTGTGTGTGTGTCTCTCATGAATAAATAAATAAAATCTTTAAAGAAAAAAAAGATCTATGGCTGTGAATGGGTACAAATTCTCCATTAGGTTACAGGCTGGCATTGCATCAGCTCATTCATTTTTCTGGTGTACCAGAATAAACAGTTACTAATCTAGATGAGAGTCTACATGGGAAGGAAATATAACATACACAGCAACACTGATTTCACATGTAGAAAAGGCACTCTTTTCACTGTGATCTAGGTGAAAACAGAGCCCCAATGTAATGAATTATACAGCTTTGCAACTGTAAATGCTTTGGCAATAATACTATGTGTACCAAAACAGAAAATGCTAAAGAAAAATTAGATAAATATACAGGGGAGTTCAGTGTGATAGCTTTGTGACTTTCCTATAAATTTGAAATTATTTTAAAATAAAATTTTTTGGGGGCTGCCTGGGTGGCATAGTCAATTAAGCATCTGACTCTTGATTTCAGCTCAGGTCATGATCTCAGGGTCCTGGGATCAAGCCCTAAATTAGGTCCATGCTAGGTATGAAATCTGCTTCGGATGCTCTCTACCTCCCCCTTTCCTTCCTCACTCTCTAGCTCTCAAATAAATAAATAAAGATTTAAATAAATCTTTAAATAAATACATAAATAAACAAACAAACAAACAAATAAATAAATAAAATGTTTATCATCAAGTGATGCTATTAAGGAAATAGTGTAAGACAAGTGACATATAACCAACAAAAAAGAAATAGTAGCAGGCTACATCAAAAACTTTCACAATTAAAAAGCTAAAAAAAGAAAAAATGGGAAAAGACAAGAAAAAGTGTTCAGCAAGAGACAAAACGTGAATGAAAACAGACATAAAAATATGTACAACTTCAGTATGAGGAGAAACAAAAATACAAAACATAGTTATGATTCTCTACCCACCAAACTGGCAAATTTAAAAACTCCGACATAAATAGTGTTGCAATGTAAGTGATGAATCACTAAATTCTACACTTGAAACTAATATTGCACTGTATGTTAACTAGCTGGAATTTAAACAAAAACTTGGGGAAAAGGAGTGCTGCAGAGAATGTGGCAACAGGAATTCTTTTTTTTTTTTTTTTTTTGGCAACAGGAATTCTTATACTGTGTTTGCCTACATGTAAGTCTGTAGTGTAAAAC